>NC_057779.1:17517321-17519560 GCF_014825855.1 Bombus pyrosoma
TGACGTTATACGTTTTATCGTAATACTATATAACGTTATACGTCATATCGTAACACCACATAACGTTATACGTTATAACATAATACGATATGACGTTATACGTCATATCGTATTGCTATAAGACGTTATACGTTATATTCTAATACTACATTACGTTATACGTCATATCGTAACACCACATAACGTTATACGTTATATCGTATTGCTATATGACGTTATACGTTATATCCTAATACTACATTACGTTATACGTCGTATCGTAGTACCACATAACGTTATACGATACATCGTAATACCACATAACATTATACGTTACATCGTAATGCTATATGACGATATACGTTATATCCTAATACTACATTACGTTATACGTCATATCGTAATACCACTTAACGTTATACGTTATATCGTATTGCTATATGACGATATACGTTATATCATAATACTACATTGCGTTATACGTCATATCGTAGTACCACATAACGTTATACGTTATAACGTAATGCTATATAACTTTATACGTCATATCGAAACACCACATAGCGTTATACGTTATAACGTAACACTGTGTAACGTTATATGTCATATCGTAACACCACATAGCGTTATACGTTATATGGTATTACGACATAACGATATTCGTTATATCGTATTGCTATATGACTTTATACGTTATGTCCTAATACTACGTTACGATATGCGTCATATCATAATACCACATGACGTTATGCGTTATAACGTAATACTATGTAACTTTATACGTCATATCGTTAAACCACATAACGTTATACGTTATATCGTATTGCCATATGACGTTATCCGTTATATTCCAACACTACATTACGTTATACGTCATATCGTAATACCACATAACGTTATACGTTATAACGTAATACTATATAGCATTATACGTCATATCGTAACACCACATAACGTTATACGTTATGTCGTATTGCTATATAACATTATACGTTATAACCTAATACTACATTGCGTTATACGTCATATCGTAATACCACATAACGTTATACGTTATATCGTATTACTATATGACGTTATACGTCATATCGTACTACCACATAACGTTATACGTTATAACGTAATACTGTGTAACGTTATATGTCATATCGTAACACCACATAACGTTATACGTTATATGGTATTACGACATAACGATATACGTTATATCGTATTGCTATATGACTTTATACGTTATATCCTAATACTACATTACGATATGCGTCATATCATATTACCACATGACGTTATGCGTTATAACGTAATACTATGTAACGTTATACGTCATATCGTAATACCACATAACGTTATACGTTATAACGTAATACTATATAACGTTATGCGTCTTATCGTAACACCACTTAACGTTATACGTTACATCGTGGTACCACATAACGTTATACATTATATCGTATTGCTATATGACGATATACGTTATATCCTAATACTACATTACGTTATACGTCATACCGTAATACCACATATCGTCATACGTTATAACGTGATACTATATAACTTTATACGTCATATCGCAACACCACATAACGTTATACGTTATAAGGTAGTACCACATAACGATGTACGTTATATCGAAATACTATATAACGTTATACGTCATATCGAAACACCACATAGCGTTATACGTTATAACATAGTACGATATAACGTTATACGTCATATCGTATTGATATATGACGTTATACGTTTTATCGTAATACTATATAACGTTATACGTCATATCGTAACACCACATAACGTTATACGTTATATCGTATTGCTATATGACGTTATACGTTATATTCTAATACTACATTACGTTATACGTTATATCGAAAAACCACATAGCGTTATACGTTATAACATAATGCGATATAACGTTATACGTCATATCGTATTGATATATGACGTTATACGTTATATCGTAATACCACATAACGTTATACGTTATTACGTAACACTATGTAACGTTATACGTTATAACGTAATAATATATAACGTTATACATCATATCGTATTGATATGTGACGTTATACGTTTTATCGTAATACTATATAACGTTATACGTCATATCGTAACACCACATAACGTTATACGTTATAACATAATACGATATGACGTTATACGTCATATCGTATTGCTATAAGACGTTATACGTTATATTCTAATACTACATTACGTTATACGTCATATCGTAACACCACATAACGTTATACGTTATATC
>NC_057779.1:17520060-17523410 GCF_014825855.1 Bombus pyrosoma
ACCACATAACGTTATACGTTATAACGTAATACTATGTAACGTTATATGTCATATCGTAACACGACATAACGTTATACGTTATATCGTATTGATATATGACGTTATACGTTATAACGTAATACTATGTAACGTTATATGTCATATCGTGACACCACATAGCGTTATACGTTATATCGTATTGCTATATGACGTTATACGTCATATCGTAACACCACATAACGTTATATGTTATAACGTAATACCATGTAACGTTATACGTCATATCGAAATACCACATAACGTTATACGTTATATCGTAGTACCACATAACATTATACGTTATATCGTATTGCTATATGACGTTATACGTTATAACGTAATACTATGTAACGTTATATGTCATATCGTAACACCACATAGCGTTATACGTTATATCGTATTGCTATATGACGTTATACGTTATATCGTGACACTATATAACGTTATACGTCATATCGTAATACCACATAACGTTATAAGTTATAGCGTAATACTATATATCGTTATACGTCATATCGTATTGATATATGACGTTATACGTTATAACGTAATACTATGTAACGTCATATGTCATATCGTAACATCACATAGCGTTATACGTTATAACGTAATTGTATATAACGTTATACGTCATAGCGTAACACCACATATCGTTATACGATATATCGTATTCCTATATGACGTTATACGTTATATCGTAATTCCACATAACGTTATACGTTATATCGTATTGCTATATGACGTTATACGTTATATCCTAATACTACATTACGTTATACGTCTTATCGTAACACCACATATCGTTATACGTTATAACATAATACTATATAACGTCATATGTCATATCGTAACACCACATAGCGTTATACATTATATCGTATTGCTATATGACGTTATACGTTACATCGTAATACCACATAACGTTATATGTTATATCATATTGCTATATGACGATATACGTTATATCCTAATACTACATTACGTTATACGTCATATCGTGATACCACATAACGTTATACGTTATAACGTAACTATATATAACGTTATACGTTATAACGTAATTGTATATAACGTTATATGTCATAGCGTAACACCACATATCGTTATACGATATATCGTATTGCTATATGACGTTATACGTTATATCGTAATACCACATAACGTTATACGTTATATCATATTGCTATATGACGTTATACGTTATATCCTAATACTACTTTACGTTACACGTCATATCGTAATGCCACATAACGTTATACGTTATAACGTAATACTATGTAACGTTATACGTCATATCGTAACACCACATAACGTTATACGTTATATCGTACTACCACACAACGTTATACGTTATGAAGTAATACTATGTAACCTTATATGTCATGTCGTAACACTACATTACGTTATACGTCATATCGTAATACCACATAACGTTATACGTTATAACGTAAAACTATATAATGTTATACGTTATATGGTAATACCACATAACGTTGTACGTTATATCGTACTACCACATAACGTTATACGTTATATCGCAATACTATATAACGTTATACCTCATATCGTAGCACCACATAGCGTTATACGTTATATCGTATTGCTATATGACGTTATACGTCATATCGTAACACCAAATAATTTTATACGTTATATCGTAGTACCACATAACATTATACGTTACATCGTGATACCACATAACGTTATACGTTATAACGTAACTATATATAACGTTATACGTTATAACGTAATTGTATATAACGTTATATGTCATAGCGTAACACCACATATCGTTATACGATATATCGTATTGCTATATGATGTTATACGTTATATCGTAATACCACATAACGTTATACGTTATATCGTATTGCTATATGACGTTATACGTTATATCCTAATACTACTTTACGTTACACGTCATATCGTAATGCCACATAACGTTATACGTTATAACGTAATACTATGTAACGTTATACGTCATATCGTAACACCACATAACGTTATACGTTATATCGTATTTCTATATGACGTTTATCCGTTATATTCTAAAACTACATTACGTTATACGTCATATCGTAATACCACTTAACGTTATACATCATATCGTATTGATATATGACGTTATACGTTATATCCTAATACTACATTACGTTATACGTCATATCGTAATACCACTTAGCGTTATACGTTATATCGTATTGCTATATGACGATATACGTTATATCCTAATACTACATTACGTTATACGTCATATCGTAGTACCATATAACGTTATACGTTATAACGTAATACTATATAACTTTATACGTCATATCGCAACACCACATAACGTTATACGTTAGTACCATATGGTAGAACCACATAACGAAATACGTTATATCGTAATACTATATAACGTTATACGTCATATCGAAACACCACATAAGGTTATACGTTATATCGTATTTCTATATGACGTTTATCCGTTATATTCTAACACTACATTACGTTATACGTCATATCGTAATACCACATAACCTTATACGTTATAACTTAAGACTATATAATGTTATACGTTAATGGTAATACCACATAACGTTGTACATTATATCGTACTACCACATAAAGTTATACGTTATATCGCAATACTATATAACGTTATACGTCATATCGTAACACCACATAACGTTATACGTTATATCGTATTGCTATATGACGTTATACATTATATCCTAATGCTACATTACGTTATACGTCAGATCGTAACACCACATATCGTCATACGTTATATCGTATTGCTATATAACGTTATACGTTATAACCTAATACTACATTACGTTATAAGTCATATCGTAATACCACATAACGTTATACGTTATATCCTAATACTACATTACGATATGCGTCATATCATATTACCACATAACGTTATGCGTTATAACGTAATACTATGTAACGTTATGCGTCATATCGTAACACCACATAACGTTATACGCTATATCGTATTGCCATATGATGTTATACGTTATATCCTAATACTACACTACGTTATACGTTATATCCTAAAACCACATTACGTTATACGTCATATCGTAGTACCACATAAGGTTATACGATACATCGTAATACCTCATAACATTATACGTTACACCGTAATACCACATAACGTTATACGTTATAACGTAATTATATTTAACGTTATACGTCATATCGTAACACCACATAACTTTATACGTTATATCGTAGTTCCACATATCGTTATACGTTATATCGTATTGCTATATGACGATATACGTTATATCCTAATACTACATTACGTTATACGTCATTTCGTAGTACCACATACCGTT
>NC_057779.1:17523910-17526464 GCF_014825855.1 Bombus pyrosoma
TGTACTATTACGATATAACGTATAATGTTATATGGTATTACGTTACAACTTTTAAAGTTAGGCAGTATTAGGATATAACGTATAACGTAATATGGTATTACGATATAACATATAACGTTATGTGGTATTAAGATATAACGTATTACGTTATATAGTATTACGATATAACGTATAACGTTATGTAGTATAACGATATAACGTATAAATTTATATGGTATTACGATATAACGTATAACGTTATTTAGTATTACGATATAACGTATATTGTTATGTGGTATTACGATATAACGTATGACGTTATGTAGTATAACGATATAACGTATAACTTTATATGGTAATACGATATAACGTATAACGTTATATGGTATTACAGTATAACCTATAACGTTATGTAGTATTACGGTATAACGTATAGCGTTATATAGTATAACATCATAACGTATAAGGTTATGCAGTATTACGATATAACGTATAACCTTATGTGGTATTACGATATAACGTATAACGTTATATAGTATTACGTTATAACGTATAACGTTATGTGGTATTACGATATAACGTATCACGTTACGTAGTATTACGATATAACGTATAACGTCATGTAGTACTACGATATAACGTATA
This sequence comes from Bombus pyrosoma, assembly GCF_014825855.1. Lineage (NCBI taxonomy): Eukaryota > Metazoa > Arthropoda > Insecta > Hymenoptera > Apidae > Bombus > Bombus pyrosoma. The sequence continues at coordinate 17,524,535 of NC_057779.1, forward strand.
ACGTTATGTGGTATTAGGATATAACGTATAACGTTATACGGTATTACGATATAACGTATAACGTTATATGGTATTACTATAATACGCATAACGTTATGTAGTATAACGATATATCGTATAACGTTATGCTAGTATTACGATATAACGTATAACGTTATACGGTATTACGATATAACGTAAATCGTATTGTAGTATTACGATATAACGTATAACGTTATGTGGTATTAAGATATAACGTATAACCTTATACGGTATTACGATATAACGTATAACATTATATGGTATTACGATATAACGTATAACGTTATGTAGTATAACGATATAACGTATAACGTTATATGGTATTACATAATATGGTATAACGATATACGGTATTACGATATAACGTATCACGTTATAAGGCATTACGTTACAACGTATAACGTTATGTAGTATTACGGAATAACGTGTAACGTTATGTAGTATAACATCATAACGTATAAGGTTATGCAGTATTACGATATAACGTATAACCTTACGTGGTATTACGATATAACGTATAACGTTATATAGTATTACGTTATAACGTATAACGTTATGTGGTAATACGATATAACGTATCACGTTATGTAGTATTATGATATAACGTATAACGTTATGTAGTACTACGATATAACGTATGACGTTATGTACTATTATGTTATGACGTATAACGTTATACGAAATTACGATATAACGTATAACGTTATCCTAGTATTACGATATAACGTATAACATTATACGGTATTACGATATAACGTATAGCGTTATGTTTTATTACGATATAACGTATAACGTTACATGGTATTACGATACAACGTATAACGTCATGTAATATTACGGTATTACGTATAACAGTGTATGGTATTACGATATATCGTATAACGCTATGTAGTGTGACTATATAACGTATAACGTTATGTGGTATTAGGATATAACGTATAACGTTATACGGTATTACCATATAACGTATAACGGTATACGGTATTACGTTATATCGTATAACGTTATGTAGTGTTACGATATAACGTATACCGTTATGTGGCATTACGGTATAAGGTAACGTTATGTAGTGTTACGATATAACATATGACGTTATGTGCTATTAAGATATGACGTATAACGTTATACGAAATTACGATATAACGTATAACGTTACATGGTACTACGATACAATGTATAACGTTATGTAATATTACGGTATTAAGTATAACGGTATACGGTATTACGTTATATCGCATAACGTTATGTAGTGTTACGATATAACGTATAACGATATGTGGTATTACGGTATAACGTATAACGTTATGTAGTATTACGATATAACGTATAACTTTATATAGTATTACGATATGACGTATAAAGTTATATGCTATTACAGTATAACGTATAACGTTATGTAGTATTACGATAATTATAACGTTATATCGTATTACGTTATAACGTACAACGTTATGTGGTATTACGATATAACGTATAACGTTGTGTAGTACTACGATATGACGTATAACGTTATGTAGTAAAACGATATAACGTATAAATTTATATGGTATTACGATTTAACGTATAACGTTATTTAGTATTACGATATAACGTATATTGTTATGTGGTATTACGATATAACGTATGACGTTATGTAGTATTACGATATAACGCATAACGTAATATGGTATTACGATATAACGTATAACGTTATGAAGTATTCCGATATAGCGTAGAACGTTATATGGTACTACGTTATAACGTATAACGTCATGTAGTATTACGACATAACGTATAACATTATGTGGTATTAAGATATAAGGTATAACGGTATACGGTATTACATTATAACGTATAACTTGGTGTAGTATTACGATATAACGTATTACTTTATAAAGTATTACGATATGACGTATAAAGTTATATGCTA
>NC_057779.1:17526964-17528427 GCF_014825855.1 Bombus pyrosoma
ACACCTCATAACGTTATATGTTATATCGTATTGCTATATGACGATATACGTTATATCCTAATACTACATTACGTTATACGTCATATCGCAGTACTACATAACGTTATACGTTATAACGTAATACTATATAACGTTCTACGTCATATCGCAGTACTACATAACGTTATACATTATATCGTAATACCACATAACGTTATACGTTATAACGTAATACCACATAACGCTATACGTTCTATCGTAATACCACATAACGTTATACGTTATATCGTATTGCTATATGACGATATACGTTATATGCTAATACTGCATTACGGTATACCTTATAACGTAATACTACATAACTCTATACGTTATAACGTAGTACCACATAACGTTATACGTAATATCGCGGTACTACATGACGTTATACATTATATCGCAATACCACAGAACGTTATACCTTATCACGTAATACTATAAAACGTTATACGTTATAACGTATTGCTATATGACGTTATACGTTATATCCTAATACTACATTACGTTATACGTCATATCGTAATCCCACATAACGTTATACCTTTTAACGTAATACTATATAATGTTATACGTCACATCGTATTACCACATAACGTTATACGTTATATCGTAATGCTATATGACGATATACGTTATATCCTAATACTACATTACGTTATACCGTATAACGTAATACTATGTAATGTTATACATCATATCGTAATACCACATAGCGATATACGTTATATCGTTTTACTATATAACGTTATACATTATAACGTAATACCACATAACGTTATACGTTAGATCGTAATACCACATAACGTTATTCGTCATATCGTAACACCTCATAACGTTATACGTTATATCGTATTGCTATATGATGATATACGTATTATGCTAATACTAACTTACGTTATACCTTATAACGTAATACTATATAATGTTATACGTCATATCGTGTTACCAAACAACGTTATACGTTATAGCGTAACACTATATAACGTTATACGTTATCTCGTATAGCTATATGACGTTATACGTTATATCCTAATACCACATTACGTTATACGTCATATCGTAATCCCACATAACGTTATACCTTATAACGTAATACCATGTAATGTTATATATAATATAGTAATACCACATAACGTTATACGTTAGAGCGTAACACCTCATAACGTTATACGTTATGTCGTAATACCACACAACGTTATACGTTATTTCGTATTGCTATATGACGTTATACGTTATATCCTAATACTACATTACGATATACGTTATATCGTAATACCACATAACGTTATACCTTATATCGTAATACCACATAACGTTATACGTTATATCGTATTGCTATATGACGTTATACGTTATATCCTAATACCAAATTAAGTTATACGTCATATCGTAATACCAAACAACGTTATACGTTATATCGTAATACCACATAACGTTATACGTTA
>NC_057779.1:17528927-17530284 GCF_014825855.1 Bombus pyrosoma
ACCTCATAACGTTATACGTTATGTCGTAATACCACATAACGTTATACGTTATATCGTATTGCTATATGACGTTATACGTTATATCCTAATACTACATTACGATATACGTTATATCGTAATACCACATAACGTTATACCTTATATCGTAATACCACATAACGTTATACGTTATATCGTATTGCTATATGACGTTATACGTCATATCCTAATACCACATTACGTTATACGTCATATCGTAATACCAAACAACGTTATACGTTATATCGTAATACCACATAACGTTATACGTTATATCGTATTTCTATATGACGATATACGTTATATCCTAATACCACATTACGTTATACCTTATAACGTAATACTATATAACGTTATACCTTATATCGTAATACCACATAACGTTATACGTTATAACGTAATACCACATAACGTTATACGTTAGAGCTTAACACCTCATAACGTTATACGTTATGTCGTAATACCACATAACGTTATACGTTATATCGTATTGCTATATGACGTTATACGTCATATCCTAATACTACATTACGATATACGTTATATCGTAATACCACATAACGTTATACCTTATATCGTAATAACACATAACGTTATACGTTATATCGTATTTGCTATATGACGTTATACGTTATATCCTAATACCACATTACGTTATACGTCATATCGTAATACCAAACAACGTTATACGTTATATCGTAATACCATATAACGTTATACGCTACATGGTATTGCTATATGACGATATACGTTATATCCTAATACTACATTACGTTATACCGTATAACGTAATACTATATAATGTTATACATCATATCGTAATACCACATGGCGTTATACGTTATATCGTATTGCTATATGATGTTACACGACATATCGTAATCCGACATAACGTTATACGTTCTGTCGTAATACCACATAACGTTATACTTTATATCGTATTGCTGTATGACGATATACGTTATATCCTAATACTACATTACGTTATACGTCATATCGTAATCCCGCATAACGTTAAACCTTATATCGTATTACCACACAACGTTATACGTTATCTCGTATTGCTATATGACGTTATACGTTATATCCTAATACTACATTACGATATACGTTATATCGTAATACCACATAACGTTATACCTTATATCGTAATACCACATAACGTTATACGTTATATCGTATTGCTATATGACGTATACGTTACATCCTAATACCAAATTACGTTACACGTCATATCGTAATACCAAACAACGTTATACGTTATATCGTAATACCACATAACGTTATACGTTATATGGTATTGCTATATGACGATATACGTTATATCCTAATACCACAT
>NC_057779.1:17530784-17531817 GCF_014825855.1 Bombus pyrosoma
TACGTCATATCGTAATACCAAACAACGTTATACGTTATATTGTAATACCACATAACGTTATACGTTATATGGTATTGCTATATGACGATATACGTTATATCCTAATACTACATTACGTTATACCGTATAACGTAATACTATATAATGTTATACATCATATCGTAATACCACATGGCGTTATACGTTATATCGTGTTGCTATATGACGTTATACGTCATATCGTAATCCGACATAACGTTATACGTTCTGTCGTAATACCACATAACGTTATACGTTATATCGTATTGCTGTATGACGATATACGTTATATCCTAATACTACATTACGTTATACCGTATAACGTAATACTGTGTAATGTTATACATCATATCGTAATACCACATAGCGTTGTACGTTATATCGTAATACTATATAACGTTATACATTATAACGTAATACCACATAACGTTATACGTTAGATCGTAATACCACATAACGTTATTAAACATATCGTAACACCTCATAACGTTATACGTTATATGGTATTGCTATATGACGATATACGTAATATCCTAATACTAACTTACGTTATACCTTATAACGTAATACTATATAATGTTATACGTCATATCGCAGTACCAAACAACGTTATACGTTATATCGTAATACTATATAACGTTATACCTTATATCGTAGTACCACATAACGTTATACGTCATATCGCGGTACTACGTAACGTTATACATTATATCGCAATACCACATATCGTTATACGTTAGATCGTAATACCACATAACGTTATTCGTCATATCGTAACACCTCATAACGTTATACGTTATATCGTATTGCTATATTACGATATACGTAATATCCTAATACTAACTTACGTTATACCTTATAACGTAATACTATATAATGTTATACGTCATATCGTAATACCAAACAACGTTATACGTTATATCGTAATACTATATAACGTTATACCTTATATAGTAAAACCACATAACGTAATACGTTATATCATAATACCACATAACGTTATACGTTATCTCGT
>NC_057779.1:17532317-17535950 GCF_014825855.1 Bombus pyrosoma
TATACTAACCCATAAATATTTTGAATCTAGTATAGTATGATACCATCTATGTTTTCCAAGAGGAGTTATAAGAACAGCACTTATGCTATCTATGTTAAATATTAGATGTAGTAACCAATAGAGTATTTTTAATCCAATTGTAATCCAATGGGGCTAGCGTATTCATTCAAGTTTTTATATAAACCTTCGACTGGTGATTCCCTATTTTCTCCTTCTCGATTTCTTTGAGCCCGTTCAACTTGTGTCTTTTCAGCTTGAAAATGTTTAGAATTCTTTTCCTTGGGTACCATTTTTCCTTCTTCATTTACTTTATTCACAACCCGTTGATTCTCTTCTACCTTTTCAGAATGAATAATTTCACTGGAAGTGCTTATTATATTTAAATTATTATTTATTTGTATGGGACGTTTAGGAATATTTTCAGTAGATTTAGAATTATTCTTTGAATTTTTATTACAACCTTCCCTGCTTACAGATTCCGTTTTGGGTGTAGGAATAGCTATACTTTTATTCTCTGTAGTCTGATCTTTCTTACAATTTAATGACTTGGCTCCGAGTTCGATAGAATTACCTTCTGATAGTTTTACAGAGGGTTTTGAGCGAGATACACTTGCCATCTCCTTTCCTATTATGTTTGAAGTATTCACGAGATTCGTGGAACCTTGCTTTTGTGTCTCTGCCAAGTCGAACGTGGAGAGGCACTTTGCACTTTCCAGCTGGTCCAATATCTCCGTGATATTAGGCGGTGCATAAGCGTTGCCTATCGTCTCGCTGATCAATTTTCTAGTTTCTGCCTCTTCTGAAAGTTCTTTGGTAGTAGTATTGTTTATCTTGATTGGGAACTCGGAATTTCTCACCCTGTCTGTGGTGCCGTGCGTCCTCTTATTATTTGAAGTAATATTATCCTTTATCACAGTAACGGAATAGTGTTTGTATTGAAAAGTTGATTATTTCAAATGATCAGCATCCCTCTTTTGATTTAGATTTCTATCAGGGTATTTACTTACACATTTTTCTTCACAGGTTATTGCTCTTGCTTTTTTCCAGACATCTTCCTCTATATCCAGGTCGCTTAGACGATTCCGCGATGGCGGTACAAATATCCGATGCTGGCGGTTGTTGTAACTTATTTCTACACTATTGGCCTATTTCTGTTTCTATCTTATGAAGTCGTCGTTGCCTTGTGCTTGTCGGTTTCACCCATAATTTTGGAGCTAATCTATCCATTGTTAGTAAGAACTCATTATTGTTTATAGTTTCTACAATTCTATTCTTCAACGCTGCGCCGCTCGCTTGGAATGGTTGCTTGAAAATTTAAAAAATATAATTGCATTGGATTTGACAGGGAAGAGAGTTTAACGTAGGACAAACCGAACGATGTGCCCTGTATAAAGAATCAAATGTAGGGTATAAAACGCTCCGAATCGTCTTTGTAACCCCAATAGCAGCGGAGATACGTTCAATTAGATTTACTTGGTCTTGAAAATTTAAAAACTATAATTGCACTGGGATTGACAGGGAAGAGAGTTGACATAGGGAAAACCGAAATTTATGCCCTGTATGAAGAATCAAATGTGGAGTATAACGCGCATCGAATTGTGTAGACAACCCCAATAGCAGCGGAGATACGTTCAGTTAGATTTATTTGGCCTTGAAAATCTAAAAAATATAATTGCACTGGAATTGACAGGCAAGAGAGGTGACATAGGGCAAACCGAACGGTGTGCCTTGTATAAAGAATCAAATGTGGAGTATTACGATATCACGTATAACGTTATGTAGTATTACGATATAACGTATAACGTTATATGGTATAACGATGTAACGTATAACGTTATATGGTATAACGATGTAACGTATAACGTTATCTGATAATACGATATACCGTATAACGTCATATAGTATTACGATATAACATATAACGTTATGTGGTATTAAGATATCACATATAACGCTATGTAGTATTACGATATAACGTATAACATTATATGGTATTCGGATATAACGTATAACGTTATGTAGTATTATCATATAACGTATAACGTTATGTGGTATTACGACATAACGTATAATGTTATGAAGTACTACGTTATAACGTATAACGTTATGTGGTATTACGATATAACGTATAACGTTATCTGATATTACGATATAACGTATAACAATATGTGGTATTACGATATCACGTATAACGTTATGTAGTATTACGATATAACGTATAACGTTACATGGTATTACGATATATCGTATGACGTTATGTGGTACTACGATATAACGTATAACGTTATGTGGTATTACGATATAACGTATAACGTTACATGGTATTACGATATAACATATAACGTTATGTGGTATTACGATATAAGGTATAACGTTACATGGTATTACGATATAACATATAACGTTATGTGGTATTATGTTATAACGTATAACGTTACGAGGTATTACGTTATAACGTATAACGTTACGTGGTATTACGTTATAACGTATAACGTTATATGGTACTACGTTATAACGTATAAGGTTATATGGTATTGCTATATAACGTATAACGATATGTGGTATTACGATATCACGGATAACATTATGTAGTATTACGTTATAACGTATATCGTTACATGGTATTACGATATAACATATAACGTTATGTGGTATTACAATATAAGGTATAACGTTACATGGTATTACGATATAACATATAACGTTATGTGGTATTATGTTATAACGTATAACGTTATGTGGTATTACGAAATAACGTATAACGATATGTGGTATTACGATATCACGTATAACATTATGTAGTATTACGTTATAACGTATATCGTTACATGATATGACTATATAACGTATAACGTTATGTGGTATTACGATATAACGTATAACGTTATGTGGTATTACGATATAACGTATAACGTTATGTGGTATTACAATATAACGTATAACGTTACATGGTATTATGTTATAACGTATAAGGTTATATGGTATTACTATATAACGTAAAACGTTATGTGGTATTACGAAATAACGTATACTATATCTGGTATTACGATATCACGTATAACATTATGTAGTATTACGATATAACGTATAACGTTATGTGGTATTGCGCTATAACGTTTAACGTCACATAGTATTACGTTATAACGTATAACGATATGTAGTATTACGTTGTAACGAATAACGATATGTAGTAATACGTTATAACGTACAACGTTACGTGGTATTACGTCATAACGTATAACGTTATGTGGTATTACGATATAACCTATAACGTTACATGGTATTACGATATAACTTATAATGTCACATAGTATTTCGTTATAACGTATAACGATATGTAGTATTACGGTATAACGTATAACGTTATGTGGTATTACGATATAAGGTATAACGTTGTATAGTAATACGTTATAACGTATAACGTTATATAGTATTACGAAATAACGTATAACGTTACAAGGTATTACGTTATAACGTATATCGTTACATGTTATTACGATATAACGTATAACGTTATGTGGCATTACGTTATAACGTATAATGATACATGTTATTACAATATAACATATAACGTTATGTGGTATTACGATGAAACTTATAACGATTGCTGATAATACGATATAACGTATAACG
>NC_057779.1:17536450-17538085 GCF_014825855.1 Bombus pyrosoma
GTATAACGTTATATAGTGTTACGATACAACGTATAACGATATGTAGTATTACGTTATAACGTGTAACGTTACGTCGCATTACGTTATGACGTATAGCGTTATGTAGATATATGTTATAACGTATGGCGTTATGTAGTATTACGATATAACATATAACGTTATTTAACATTACGTTGTAACGTATAACGTTATGCAGACATATGTTATAACGTATAACGTTATGTAGCATTACGTTATAACGTATAACGTTATATAGTATTACGTTATAACGTATAACGATATGTAGCATTACGTTATAACGTATAACGTTATGTAGATATATGTTATATCGTATTACGTTATATAGTGTTACGATACAACGTATAACGTTATGTAGTATTACGTTATAAAATATAACGATATGTAGTATTACGATATAACGTATAATGTTATGTAGCATTACGTTATAACGTATAACGTTAAGTAGATATATGTTATAACGTATATCGCTATGTATCATTACGCTATAACGTATAACGTTATGTCGATATATGTTATAACGTATGGCGTTATGTAGCATTACGTTATAACGTATAACGTTATGTATCATTATGTTATAACGTATAACGTTATATAGCAATACGTTGTAACGTATAACGTTATATGGTATTAGGATGTAACGTATAACGTTTTGTATCATTACGTTATAACGTATAACGTTATATAGTATTACGTTATAACGTATAACGTTATGTGGTATTACGTTATAACGTATAACGTTATGTAGATATATGTTATATCGTATGTCGTTATGTAGTATTACGATATAACATATAACGTTATTTAACATTACGTTATAACGTATTACGTTATGTAGATATATGTTATAACGTATAACGTTATATAGTGTTACGATACAACGTATAACGTTATGTAGTATTACGTTATAACATATAACGATTTGTAGTATTACGATATAACGTATAACGTTATGTAGTATTATGTTATAACGTATAACGTTATGTAGATATATGCTATAACGTATAACGTTATGTAGATATATGTTATATCGTATTACGTTATATAGTGTTACGATAAAACGTATAACGTCATGTAGTATTACGTTATAGCATATAACGTTATGTAGCATTACGTTTTAACGTATAATGTTGTGTAAATATATGTTATAACGTATGGCGTTATGTAGTATTACGATATAACGTATAACGTTATGTAGCAATACGTTATAACGTATAACGTTATGTAGATATATGTTATAACGTATAATGTTATGTAGCATTACGTTATAACGTATGACGTTATGTAACATTACGTTATAACGTATAACGTTATATAGTATTACGATATAACGAATAACGTTATATGGCATTAGGATGTAACGTATGACGTTATGTAGCATTACGTTATAACGTATAACGTTATATAGTATTACGATAAACGAATAACGTTATATGGCATTAGGATGTAACGTATGACGTTATGTAGCATTACGTTATAACATATAGCGATATGTAGTATTGCGATATAACGTGTAACGTTATGTAGCAATACATTATAACGTATAACGTTATGTAGATATATGTTATAACGTATAACGTTATGTAGCATTACGTTATAACGTCTAACGTTATATGT
>NC_057779.1:17538585-17540994 GCF_014825855.1 Bombus pyrosoma
ACGTTATGTAGCATTACGTTATAACGTATAACGTTATATAGTATTACTTTTTAACGTATAACGTTATGTGGTATTACGATATAGCGTATAAAGTTATGTAGTATTACGTTATAACGTATAACGTAATGTAGTATTACGATATAACGTATAACGTTATATAGTATTACGTTATAACGTATAACGTTATATGGTAATACGTATTAACGTATAACATAATGTAGTATTACGATAACACATATAACGTTATATTGTATTACGTTATAACGTATAACGTACTATATAACTACATAACGTATAACGTTATATGGTTATACGTTATAACGTATAACGTTATGTAGTATTACTTTTTAACGTATATCGCTATGTGGTATTACGATATAGCGTATAACGTTATGTAGTATTACTTTTTAACGTATAACGTTATGTGGTATTACGATATAGCGTATAATGTTATGTAGTATTACGTTATAACGTATAACGTTATGTAGCATTATGTTAAAACCTATAGCGTTATGTTGTATTACGTTTTAACGTACAACGTTATGTAGCATTACGTTATAACGTATAACGCTATGTAGTATTACTTTTTAACGTATAACGTTATGTGGTATTACGATATAGCGTATAACGTTATGTAGTATTACGTTATAACGTATAACGTTATGTAGCATTATGTTAAAACGTATAACGTTATGTTGTATTACGTTATAACGTATAACGTTATATGGTAATACGTTTTAACGTATAACGTTATGCGTTATTACGATATAACGTATAACGTTATATACTATTACGTTATAACGTTTAACGTTATGTAGTATTACGTTTTAACGTATAACGTTATGTAGTATTACGTTATAAGAAATAACGTTATATGGTAATACGCTGTAACGTATAACGTTATGTAGTTTTACGATATGACGTATAGCGTTATGTAGTATTACAATATAACATATAACGTAATGTAGCATTACGTTATAACGTATAACGTTATGTAGCATTACGACATAACGTTTAACGTTATATAGTATTACATTATAACGTATAACGTTACATGGTATAACGTTATAACGTATAACGTTATATACAATTACGTTATAACGTACAACATTATATTCTATTGCCTTATAACGTATAACGTTACATGGTATTACGTTATAACGTTTAACGTTATATAGCATTATGTTATAACGTATAACGTTATATGAAACTACGTTATAACGTATAACGTTATATAGTATTGCGTAATAACGTATAAAGTTCTGTGGTATTACGATATAGCGTATAACGTTATGTAGTATTACGATATAACATATCACTTTATGTAGCATTACGTTAAAACGTATAACGTTATGTAGTATTACGTTATAACGTATAACGTTATGTAGTATTACGTTATAACGTATAACGTTATGTAGTTTTACGATATGACGTATAGCGTTATGTAGTATTACGATATAACGTATAACGTAATGTAGCATTACGTTATTACGTATCACGTTATGTAGTATTACGATATAACGTTTAACGTTATATAGTATTACATTATAACGTATAACGTTACATGGTATCACGTTATAACGTATAACGTTATGTAGTATTACGATATAAGGTTTAACGTTATATAGTATTACATTATAACGTATAACGTCATATACTATTACGTTATAACGTATAACGTTATATGGTTATACGTTATAACGTATAACGTTATATGGTTATACGTTATAACGTATAACGTTATATACTATTACGTTATAACGTTTAACGAGATATAGTATTACGTTATAACGTATAACGTTATATGAAATTACGATATAACGTATAACGTTATATGGTATTGCGTTATAACGTATAACGTTATGTAGCATTACTATATAACGTACAACGTTATATACTATTACCTTATAACGTATAACGTTACATGGTATTACGTTATAACGTATAACATTATATACTATTACGTTATAACGTTTAACGTTATATAGTATTACGTTATAACGTATAACGTTATATGAAATTACGTTATAACGTATAACGTTATATAGTATTGCGTTATAACGTATAACGTTATATGAAATTACGTTATAACGTATAACGTTATATAGTATTGCGTTATAACGTATAACGTTACATGGTATTACGTTATAACGTATAACGTTATGTAGTATTACGATATAAGGTTTAACGTTATATAGTATTACATTATTACGTATAACGTCATATACTATTACGTTATAACGTTTAACGAGATATAGTATTACGTTATAACGTATAACGTTATATGAAATTACGATATAACGTATAACGTTATATAGTATTGCGTTATAACGTATAACGTTATGTAGCATTACTATATAACGTACAACGTTATATACTATTACCTTATAACGTATAACGTTACATGGT
>NC_057779.1:17541494-17547407 GCF_014825855.1 Bombus pyrosoma
AAAGTTATGTAGCATTATGTAATAACGTATAACGTTATGTAATATAACGTTATAAGGTATAACGTTATATACTGTTACGATATAACGTATAACGTTATGTAGTATTACGATATAAGGTATAACGTTATGTACTTTTACGTTATAACGTATAACGTTATGTAGCATTACGTTATAACGTATAACGTTATATAGTATTACGTTATAACGTATAACGTGATGCAGTATTACGATATAACATATAACGTTATGTAGCATTACGTTATAACGTATAACGTTACATACTATTACGTTATAACGTATAACGTTATATGGAATGACGTTATAACGTATAACGTTATGTAGTATTACGATATAACGTATAACGTTATATAGAAATACTTTATAACGTATAACGTTATATGCTATTACGTTATAACGTATAACGTTATGTAGTATTACGATATAACGTATAAAGTTATGTAGCATTATGTAATAACGTATAACGTTATGTAATATAACGTTATAAGGTATAACGTTATATCGAATTACGTTGTAATGTTTTACGTTATATGGAATTACGTTATAATTTTTAACGTTATATGGTATTAGGTTATAACGTATAACGTGATATAGTATTACGTTATAACGTATAACGATATGTGGCATTACGTTATAACGTATAACGTTATATACTGTTACGATATAACGTATAACGTTATATGGAATTAGGTTATAACGTATAACGTTATGTAGCAATACGTTATAACGTATAGCGCTATATACTGTTGCGATATAACGTATAACGTTATATGGTAATACGTTATAACGTATAACGTTATGTAATATAACGTTATAAGGTATAACGTTATATACTGTTACGATATAACGTATAACGTTATATTGTATTACGCTATAACGTCTAACGTTATATGGAATTACGTTATAACGTTTTACGTTATATGGAATTACGTTTTAACGTATAACGTTATATAGTATTAGGTTATAACGTATAACTTGATGTAGTATTACGTTGTAACGTATAACGATATGTGACATTACGTTATAACGTATAACGTTACATACTATTACGTTATAACGTATAACGTTATATGGAATTACGTTTTAACGTATAACGTTATATAGAAATACGTTATAACGTATAACGTTATATACTATTACGTCATAACGTATAACGTTATGTAGTATTATGATATAACGTATAACGTTATGTAGCATTACGTTACAACGTATAACGTTATATAGTATTACGTTATAAGGTATAACGTTACATGGAATTACGTTATAACGTATAACGTTATGTCGTATTACAGTATAACGTATAACGTTATGTAGTATTATGATATAACATATAACGTTATGTAGCATTACGTTATAGCGTATAACGTTATATAGTATTACGTTATAAGGTATAACGTTACATGGAATTACGTTATAACGTTTTACGTTATATGGAATTACGTTATAACGTATAACGTTATATAGTATTAGGTTATAACGTATAACGAAATGCAGTATTACGCTATAACGTATAGTGTTATGTAGCATTACGTTATAACGTATAACGATATATAGTATTACGTTATAACATATAACGTTATGTAGCATTACGTTATAACTTATAACGTTATGTAGCATTACGCTATAACGTATAATGTTATATACTGTTACGATGTAACGTATAACGTTATATTGTATACGCTATAACGTCTAACGTTATGAAGCATTACGTTATAACGTTTAACGTTATATACTATTACGTTAAAACGTATAACGTTATATGGAATGACATTATAACGTATGACGTTATGTAGTTTTACGTTATAACATATAACGTTATGTAGTTTTACGATATAACGTATAACGTTATGTAGCATTACGTTATAAAGTATAACGTTTTAGAGTTTTACGATATAGCGTATAACGTTATGAACCATTACGTTATAACGTATAACGTTATATAGTATTACCTTATAACGTATAACGTTATGTAGTATTACCTTATAACGTATAACGTTATGTAGTGTTACGATATAACGTATAACGTTATGTAGTATTACGATATAACGTTTAACGTTATATGGGAATACGTTATAACGTATAACGTTATATAGTATTACGTTATAACGTGTAACGTGATGTAGTATTACGTTATAACGTATAACGTTATGTAGCATTACGCTATAACGTATAACGTTATATACTGTTACGATATAACGCATAACGTTATATGGTAATACGTTATAACGTATAACGTTATGTAGTATTACGATACAACTTTTAACGTTATATAGTATTACGTTATAAGGTATAACGTTATATAGTATTACGTTATAACGTATAACGTGATGTAGCATTACGTTATAACGTATAACGTTATATGGAATGACGTTATAACGTATAACGTTATATAGTATTACGATATAACATATAACGTCATGTAGCATTACGTTATAACGTATAACGTTATGTAGTATTACGATATAACATATAACGCAATGTAGCATTACGTTATGACGTATAACGTTATGTTACATTACGTTATAACGTATAACGATATATAGTATTACGTTATAACATATAACGTTATGAAGTATTACGTTATAACGTATAACGTTATATAGTATTACCTTATAACATATAACGTTGTATAGAAACACCTTATAGCGTATAACTTTATATACTGTTACGATATAACGTATAACGTTATGTAGTATTA
Organism: Bombus pyrosoma; assembly: GCF_014825855.1. Taxonomy (NCBI): domain Eukaryota; kingdom Metazoa; phylum Arthropoda; class Insecta; order Hymenoptera; family Apidae; genus Bombus; species Bombus pyrosoma. The sequence continues at coordinate 17,544,211 of NC_057779.1, forward strand.
CGTTATAACGTATAACGTTATATAGTATTACGTTATAAGGTATAACGTTGTATAGTATTACGTTATAACGTATAACGTGATGTAGTATTACGTTATAACGTATAACGTTATGTAGCATAACGATATAACGTATAACGTTATGTAGTATATCGATATAACGCATAACGTTATGTAGCATTGCGTTATAACGTAAAACGTTATGTAGTATTACGATATAACGTATAACGTTATGTAGCATTACGTTATAACGTATAAAGTTGTATAGTATTACGTTATAGGGTGTAACGTTATGTAGCATTACGTTATAACGTGTAACGTTATGTAGTTTTACGATATAACGTGTAACGTTATGTAGCATTTCGTTATAACGTATAACGTTATATCATAATACGTTATAACGTATAACGTTATGTAGCATTACGTTATAACGTATAACGTTATATAGTATTACGTTATAAAGTATAACGTTATATACTGTTACGATATAACGCATAACGATATATGGTAATACGTTATAACGTATAACGTAATGTAGTATTACGATACAACGTTTAACGTTATATAGTATTACGTTATAAGGTATAACGTTGTATAGTATTACGTTATAACGTATAACGTGATGTAGTATTACGTTATAACGTATAACGTTATGTAGCATAACGATATAACGTATAACGTTATGTAGTATATCGATATAACGTATAACGTTATGTAGCATTGCGTTATAACGTTTAACGTTATGTAGCATTGCGTTATAACGTATAACGTTATATAGTATTACGTTATAAAGTATAACGTTATATACTGTTAGGATATAACGTATAACGTTATGTAGTATTACGATACAACATATAACGCTATGTAGCATTACGTTATAACGTATAACGTTATGTAGCATTACGCTATTACGTATAAAGTTGTATAGTATTACGTTATAGGGTGTAACGTTATGTAGCATTACGTTATAACGTATAACGTTATGTAGCATAACGATATAACGTATAACGTTATGTAGTATATCGATATAACGTATAACGTTATGTAGCATTGCGTTATAACGTTTAACGTTATGTAGCATTGCGTTATAACGTTTAACATTATGTATCATTGCGTTATAACGTTTAACGTTATGTAGCATTACGTTATAACTTTTAACGTTATATAGAATTACGTTATAACTTTTTACGTTATATGGAATTACGTTATAACGTATAACGTTACATAGTATTACGTTATAACGTATATCGTTATGTAGTATTACGATATATCGTATAACGTTATGTAGCATTACGTTATAACGTTTAACGTTATATGGAATTACGTTATAACGTATAACGTTATATAGTATTACGATATAACATACAACGTCATGTAGCATTACGTTATAACGTATAACGTTATGTAGTATATCGATATAACGTTTAACGTTATGTAGCATTGCGTTATAACGTTTAACGTTATGTAGCATTGCGTTATAACGTTTAACATTATGTAGCATTGCGTTATAACGTTTAACGTTATGTAGCATTACGTTATAACTTTTAACGTTATATAGAATTACGTTATAACTTTTTACGTTATATGGAATTACGTTATAACGTATAACGTTATGTAGTATATCGATATAACGTATAACGTTATGTAGCATTGCGTTATAACGTAAAACGTTATGTAGTATTACGATATAACGTATAACGTTATTTAGCATTACGTTATAACGTATAAAGTTGTATAGTATTACGTTTTAAGGTGTAACGTCATGTAGCATTTCGTTATAACGTGTAACGTTATGTAGTTTTACGATATAACGTGTAACGTTATGTAGCATTTCGTTATAACGTATAACGTTATGTAGTATTATGAAATAACGTATAACGTTATGGAGTTTTGCGATATAACGTATAATATTATGTAGCATTACGTTATAACGTATAACGTTATATAGTATTACGTTATAAAGTATAACGTTATATACTGTTACGATATAACGTATAACGTTATGTAGTATATCGATATAACGTATAACGTTATGTAGCATTGCGTTATAACGTTTAACGTTATGTAGCATTGCGTTACAACGTTTAACATTATGTAGCATTGCGTTATAACGTTTAACGTTATGTAGCATTACGTTATAACTTTTAACGTTATATAGAATTACGTTATAACTTTTTACGTTATATGGAATGACGTTGTAACGTATGACATTGTGTAGTTTCACGTTATAACATATAACGTTATGTAGTATTACGATATAACGTATAACGTTATGTCGCATTACGTTATAACGTATAACGTTGTAGAGTTTTACGATATAGCGTATAACGTTACGTAGCATTACGTTATAACGTATAACGTTATGTAGTATTACGATATAACGTATAACGTTATGTAGCATTACGTTATAACGTATAACGTTATATAATATTACGTTATAAGGTATAACGATATGTAGCATTACGTTATAACGTATAACGTTATGTAGTATTACGATATAACAAATAACGTAATGTAGCATTACGTGATAACGCATAACGTTATATACTATTACGCTATAACGTATAACGTTATATACTGTTACGATATAACGTATAACGTTATGTAGTATTACGCTATAACGTATAAAGTAATATACTGTTACGATATAACGTATAACGTTATATTGTATTACGCTATATCGTCTAACGTTATGTAGTATTACGTTATAACGTATAACGTTATATAATATTACGTTATAACGTATAACGTTATGTAGTATTACGATATAACGTATAACGTTATGTAGTATATCGATATAACGTATAACGTTATGTAGCATTGCGTTATAACGTTAAACGTTATATGGAAATATGTTATAACGTATAACGTTACATAGTATTACGTTATAACGTATAACGTGATGTAGTATTACGCTATAACGTATAATGTTGTGTAGCATTACGCTATAACGTATAACGTTATATACTGTTACGATATAACGCATAACGTTATATGGTAATACGTTATAACGTATAACGTTATGTAGTATTACGATATAACATATAACGTTATGTAGCATTACGTTATAACGTATAACGTTATATGGTAATACGTTATAACGTATAACGTTATGTAGTAATACGATACAACGTTTAACGTTATATAGTATTACGTTATAAGGTATAACGTTATATGGAATTACGGTATAACGTTTTACG
>NC_057779.1:17547907-17551050 GCF_014825855.1 Bombus pyrosoma
CCGATGTGTATATCGGTCCGTCGTCCCATTGGGCAAATCGCTATTTTTCTTATTAGTGTTGCGACAAATTAATTACGGGTTATATTAGAGTTGCGAGATGACATCGCGGCTTTTTATTAGTGTGGCGAGAAAATGATTACGATTTGAATTAGAGTTGCGATAAAATGATAATCGCGTTTGCTTTAGAGTTGCGAATTACAATATCGCGATTGTCTTTTGCAAACTTTATTATAAATTTTTAGAATTTCTTATTGAACTATACGTATCAGAATTTATCCTGTTTTTCCATTGTTTAAAATTAGATTATAAAAGTGTTAGTTTTCAATTAATTTTATAGTATTGCAAGTCGCAAGACCAGAATATTTAAAGTAGTTTCCTCGACCGCGACTCGTGTAAGTTTCGAATGGCAAAACGGGAATTACGGGAGTTACGGTCAATTCTTGGACTTTCCGCTGAACCTTGGGTTATCTCGTGTACGGGATGTATGTATATTGTACAGTACTTCAGCGCACTACCAGAAGAGAAAGAAACAGATCCAGCCGAAAAACCCGCATCGCCAAACCACCACCAATTTACATAGACGCTCCAATAATAGACCCCCTCATCGAACTACTAAACAACACGGCAGGAAAAGAAAACTATAGTATAAAACAATTAACACAGGACCAGGTAAAAGTACAAACCAACGCCCCAGAAACTTTTAGAAAAGTGACAAAAGCACTAAAAGAAAAAAACGCCGTATATCACACTTACCGACTCAAAACTAACAAAAGTTACAAAGCAGTAATAAGAGGATTACACCCAAAAACAAACACAAGCAATATATGCGAGGAACTAGCTAAAATCGGACACCAGGTAAGAACAATAAGCAACATAACCAGATATGATACTAAACAACCATTACCTCTATTTCTAATAGAACTTGAACCTAAAAACAATAACAAAGAAATTTTCGAAATTAAAAAAGTTCTAAACACAATAATAACAGTGGAACCACCTAGACATAAAAAAGACATACCGCAATGCATACGGTATCAGTAATTTGGACACACAAAAAATTACTGCAACAAAAACCAGGCGTGTGTCAAATGCGCAGAAAAGCACCTAACAACGAACTGTCCATACATGGGAAAAATAAATGATGTAAAATGCTACAATTGCAATGGAAACCACCCAGCTAGCTACAAAGGCTGCATAGTCACAAAACAACTGCAACGTAAACTGTTTCCGCCGCTTAGAAACAGGACATACAATATCAATCACACACAACAGGACAGCACAGAAACTGTAACAACACCGAATGTACAGCACGTAACGAACATTAACCACAATAACACCAACACTTTTGGTAGGCGAAGCTATCAAACCAAGTAACCAACCAATCAGCACCCATAGACAACCAAAATCAGAGCAATAGCAACAACGACGCTACAGAAATCAAGGAACTGCTAAAGCAATCCATCAAAAACACCGAAATGCTAACAAAAATGATAAGCGAGCAAAATGCTGTTCTCAGACAGCAAACACAACAGATCACTGCTGGTCATGCTTCAACTACTTACAAACATGCTAAGCAAAAAATAAAAACGGACACGCTAAAAATAGCAACCTGGAACTCAAACGGCCTACAACAAAGGGCCCTAGAAACTAAAACATTCCTGTACAACAACAATATCGACATACTACTTGTTTCAGAAACACACTTCACTACAAAAAGTTACATGAGAATACCGTACTACACTATATATGATACCAAACACCCCTCAGGAAAAGTACACAGAGGGGCCGCAGTGATAATAAGAAACGACATAAAACACCACTTACACAGCCAAGTCAGTAAGGAATATATCCAAGCAACCATCGTTACAGTACAAACTAGCAGCAATCATTTTCAGTTGTCAGCAGTATATGTACCGTCGCGACACAAAATTATAACACAAATGTGGGAAGAGTACTTTACTCGTTTAGGTGGCAAGTATATCGCAGCGGGAGACTACAACTCAAAGCACACACTATGGGGATCAAGAATTACTTCACCTCGAGGTAGAACCCTGGAAAAATAAATTAGAAACAATAACCTCAATATATTATCCACAGGAAGATCGACATACTGGCCGACAGACCTGAGCAAAATACCTGACCTACTCGATTTTGCAGTTACAAAGGGACTAAACGCAATTAAGCTAAAAATAGCACCCAGCCTAGAGCTTAGTCCCGATCATACACCCATAATAATTAAATACAGAAACAAACCAATACTTCATAACAATCCAGATACACTATGCAATAAAACCACCAAATGGCAAGCATTTAAAGAAATAATCGAGAGTAAGATCAACTGCAACATCTCATTAAAAACACCAGAACACATCGAACAGGCAATAACAACATTTACAGAAACTATTCAAGAAGCAGCATGGGCAACCACCCATGAAGCAGCACATGAAGCAACCAAAAGACAAACAAAAATAATTCCGCCAGACATCCTTGAAAAAATTAGAGAAAAAAGAAAAGCAAAAGCTAAATGGCAAAAACATAGATCACGAGAAAACAAAAAACACCTAAACAAACTTGCAAAGGAAATAAAAAACAAAATAAAAGAGCACAACAACAACGAATTCACAAAGTTCATAGAGACATTCTCTGCACACGAGAACTGCACACGAAAAAAATAAAGAAGCCAATTAAACTAGCCCCAGCAATCAGAAAAGCGGATAACACATGGGCGAGAAGCAACGAAGAGCAAGCTGAAGAATTTTCCAAGCACCTATGCAACACATTTACACCGCATAATATCAACAACAGCAACTTCAATGGTCATAGGGACGAAGATGCGCCAACCACTAGTACCTCAACTGACAAGCAATACACCATACCTAAAACAACAGCACAAGAAATTAGAAACATAATCGAAAAAACAAAAAACAATAAAGCACCAGGAATCGACCTAATCAATGGCAAAATCTTGAAAAACCTTCCTCCAAAAGCGATACGACTAATGACAATAATATACAATGCAATACTAAGAATCCAATACTATCCTAAACTATGGAAACTAGCACAGATCATAATGCTACCTAAACCAGGCAAAGACCCACACCAAGCAGCATCCTACAGACCAATATCGCTACTTCCCGTGTTTT
>NC_057779.1:17551550-17554904 GCF_014825855.1 Bombus pyrosoma
GTTATGTCGTAATACTGCATAACGTTATACGTTATAACGTATTACCAACCATATAACGTTTTACGTTATATCGTAATACTACATAACGTTATACGTTATTTCGTAATACTATATAGCATTATACGTTGCTACGTAGTACTACATAACGTTATGCGTTATATCGTAATACTATATAACGTTTTACGTTATAACGCGATACTGGATAACGTTATACGTTATAAGGTAATACTACATATCATTATACGTTATAACATTTTACCTTATAAGGTTATACGTTATATCGTAATCCTATATAACGTTATACGTTGTAACGTACTACTACATAACGTTATACGTTATATCGTAATGCTACATATCGTCGTTCGTTATATCGTAATACTACATATCGTTATACGTTATATCGTAATGCCATATAACGTTATACGTTATAACGTAATACTGAATATCGTTATACGTTATATCATATTACCATATAACGTTATACGTTATATAGTATTACTACAAAACGTTACACGTTATAATGTAATACTACATAACGTCATACGTTATATCGTATTACCATATAACTTTATACTTTATATCGTATTAATTTTTAGCAATTATACTTTTAATTTATAAGAATGCGCTCTCATTAATTAAAAATAATTATGTTCTTAATTTATAATATTTACGTCATTTGGTATATAGTTTTTTATTACTTGATATATTGTACAATTATTTTCATCATAATCTGATATTCTATATAAATTACCACAGTTCTAAATCAAACACCAGTATCACAGAGGTGTGAATTTACTTTCAGCTTGTAAAAATTATTATAATTATAAAAACGGTTATTGTAATAAACTGTTGAAAGCGTCAATACGATAAAAATTTAAAAATTATTAAGTTTGATTGCGTTAGAATGAAAAAGCGTTATAATGTTTCATGACATCAACAAACTGTTATTGTTTGATGTACCTTCTTTCACCTTCTCAAATATATCCTCTCAGGTATATAAATAACACGCACACGCGCGCGAGCTCATTCGTGTGTGAACTCCCATAACGTGAAGATCGTGAAGAACCGTTGCGAATTAAATTATCAGTTTATAGCAATTAAGGTATTATTTTGAAACATGTAAACAATTCATTTACAACATCTATGCCATTAATTTATAACAAATAACTATTAATTCATAACATTAAAACCATTTATTTGCAACATTTAAACTCTTACTTTATAACATTTAAGCTATTAATTTATTACATTTAAACCATTAATTTATAATATTTAAGCTATTAATTTATAACATTTAAACCATTATTTTCTTACATTTAAACTATTAACTAATAACATTTATGCCATTAATTTATTACATTTAAACTATTAATTCATAACATTAAAACCATTAATTTCCTACATTTAAACTATTTCTTTATAACATTTAAGCTATTAATTTATTATATTTAAATTATTAATTTATAATATTTAAGCTATTAATTTATAATATTTAAGCCATTAATTTATAACATTTAAACCATTAATTTACAACATTTAAACTATTACTTTGTAACATTTAAACTATTACTTTACAACATTTAAACCATTAATTTATTGCATTTAAACTATTACTTTATAACATTTAAACTAATAATTTATAATATTTAAACCATTAATTTATAACATTTAAACCATTAATTTGCAACATTTAAGCTATTACTTTATAACATTTATATCATTAATTTACAGTGTTTAAAAATTAGAGTTTCAGTTTTTATACTTATCAAAGTTTATTAGAATGTCAATTTTTATTATTACTAAAGTTACTAAAGTTAATAAACCTTCATTTTTCATTATCTCCAACTTTTCAAATAGTCAGCAATCACTCATCGTGTTTTGTTTTGTAACAGGTTATTCGCAACCTGCATTTCTACCATTGGTCTTTCAACGGTTCCTGGCTGATGTTAGTCTTCCTGATGATATTCGTTGGGGTAGCACAGCATCCGTGGCACGTCCTCTGTGTGTCCGCTTCGAACTGTGAGTCGCATGTATTTCTGTTCCTCCGGTCAACCAATCATGTCGTAGGATGAAAGTTCCGAATCGGCACGGGTGACTGGTTGTATTACGTAGAATTTTTTGCGAGCATAGTGACCGCGGGTATTTTTCATACCCGTGAGTAGTAACACTCTTTTTTCAAATTTATTAGTTTAGGATAGGTCTTCTTGCACATCGCGATTGTAATTATTAGTTTTTTAATAATTAAGTTAAACATATACACTTGAGAATATATTCGTGTTATTTATAAATATGCATGTTAATATTCCGTATGAATATTTGCAATTGGCAAATATCTACATGAATATACCTGTATGACATGCAAATACTTGATCTTAGGCAATGAATTGATCGTGATAATATTAAGTTACGTTTGTTTATTTCATTTCGGATAGGATTTAAAATATGAGTTAAAATTTATTTTTTTCCCGTACAAGAATGTGTGAAATTTTACGTGCAAGAAGACACTTCGCGACAGGCAGATTTTTTAATCAAAGCAATAATTTTGAACACTGCTTCTGCACTTTCGAGTATGTGCTTTGATAAAGAGATCGCCTGAGATTATTTCTTTCTTAGTAATATATTTAAAGTGAATTGTTCTATTTCATCGAGTCTCAGTCTTTTTCAATTAACGCTACCTTTTTTGCAATATTAAAATTTCGTTCTGATTTATTAAATTAATATAGTAGAGCTACTTTGTTACTATTAAATTAATAAAATAAAGTTAATCAGAAACGAAGTAGTAAAATATAAAATCAAAGAACGTTAGTCCGTTAAATAAAAATTACGCAAACTAACCATCTTTTTAGTTTAGGATTTTCGGATTTAACCCTTTCCGTGCCCATTGTCAGGACCTCATTCACGTGCCCAGGTGCTACTTGAATGGGAGAAAGACATTGGGCACGATGATCTAGAATTAAGTAATGTAATAATTTCTCAGCGACTGACGATGCGTTAGCGTATCGTGCACGACGTATTTTCCACATTATGTGTGTGTGTTGTTAGGCCGCGGAATTGCGTCGCTTTTTCTCATTCGTTAAAACTTCAAATACTAAAAATGTCGAGACATTTATCGATTCAATTTACGTCTCGATACAATCACAATTTGTGATAATATTATCCACACGATTAAGTGTAACCACGCTTTTAATATTGCAGTAAATTACATTTATAATTCCAAGTTTACTTACATTTATTTTGACGATATCATTTCCTCAGACGTGTTTTATCACGTTTTACGCAATGGTCACTAGCCTTCGTCAGTCGATTTCAGGAAAACGGTACGTACCTTAGAGCGTGCATGTTGTGTGTTAAGCT
>NC_057779.1:17555404-17558415 GCF_014825855.1 Bombus pyrosoma
ATCCTCTGTTAAGAACCGCAATTAACATTTCATTTTGAACTTTTTCCAAATGTAGGTAAAATCGGACTATTAAAAATTACGATAGTAACGTGAACCAATGTTACTTTTGAGAGAAATAAGTTGATCCACACGATAGGCACTGAATGTACAATTCGCCTTTAAAATCTTCGGGAAATTTTATTTTTGCCGTGAATAATTCATCAAATTCTCAATTTATAGAAAGGAATTTAAATCAATTCATCTACTACAATTTGCGTACTTACTAATTTTCTTTTACTAGGGAGTACAGCTTCTTTGTTAAATGTGTGCAAGCTACATACATTTTCAGCAGTGATATCTTCATTAATTTTGGCGTACATATAGGATAGATATATGGAATACAGTCGATCGTCACACGTTCTATTACCTTCACTGCACTAATGTCGTTAAATTTTTTTAGTTAAACAGCTTTAATAGCTTGTATCATATTATCTACGAAATAATTATTTCTAAAATATTTCTACTCTTTATCTAACTTTGTTCGTACCATTTAAAGCAAAGATTGACATCCATTTGATTATTTATTGTATAAACTATATAGACGGTCATATGGCAATAAAGTATTTGTTTCTTATTATGTCATAATCAAAAGCATAAACACTTCACATCTTCATTGATTTACTAGATCTCGATTATCGTAGTATAACTTCCAGTTTTTGTTCTGTTCCAAAATCACAATGTAAACCAACGTGAATTTTACTTCAATAAGAACGTGAAGACACTTCCTACTGCGGCTGGAACGTAAAATTTACATTCAATAAAAGAACGATAACTATCAGCAACGGTTGCTAGAAGAGAGCGTTCTAGTCGTCATAACGCGTGATGTACAAAATTCATATCGATCGACATTATCAAAACTGTCAGAACTGTACTGTACTGTAACTGTAATTGTAAGTACTATATACAGAATACAATTTCTCCTCTCCTCTGTCTATATCTCAACATTTATCTTCGAGGTATCTATGTTTTTCAACAACAGGGGACCTATTCTTTGTCTTCCAACGAATCGTCCAACAAGCGACAATTTTAGAAAGAGATGATTGATAGTTTATGATGCGAATCCTAACTGAAATCGGCAGTCCCTTAAAAGAACGATTATGCCATTTTCTTATAGGCATGTACATATGTAACTACCATATAACTGCTAATACAATAACACCAGCAATCAAACAGTTTTGCCTCGATACAATAAATGAAATAATACGAAAATACCGTCATTAAATTTCTCTACACTTTGCCGAATCAATTTACTACTACTTGATACTTTGAATCTACAAAGAATCGCTCGCCAGTTTTATTGAGTTTGTGGCTCCGTTGCGTTGCGCTTCTTTAAAAGTCGATGTTTCACGAATTTGGAAACATGGACGGTAAGAGGAAGGGACGCAATATACTTATATTATACCGCGATCAAAATATCTAACATTTCGTTTACTAATAATATTAACGGTATCTGCATTATATTTCTGTATATATTCTATATCGATAATTTTATTGAAATATAATATATTCAAATAATTTTATTCAATTTCGGAAATATTTAGTATTTCAGAAAACCGGGGAACAGTATCCTAATATATATGACATTCCTTATTATAACACGATCAAGATGTATTTGAGATTTTTGGGCCTAGATCCACACCAAAAATATGGATTGATCATTGTAATTATAATGGTGACTAGTATGACAAGTGTACTTATTCCAATGGTAAGGTAAACATATCGTACGTACATGTTATAGAAGTAGTACTATAGTTAAAATGTGATAATTGATTCAATTCTGCGTAATAAATTAAATAGTCAGATAATGTCATTAAACAACTGGAACTTATAATTCATTAGTCAATCGTATTGTATGGATCATTATACACCAAGAATTTGGACATGGTGCTCGAGTGTTTGCCGCATTTAGGTGCACTTTTGACCAGTTTCGTTAAAATAATGAATGTTCATCTCAACAGAGAAAATGTACACAAATTTATTACTACTGAATAATCTTTTCGGACGAAAGCACGTTATAAAGTTATGACAGCACGTGTTATGTTGTAGTTTAGAAAATTGTTCGATTATATAACGAAGGAATGGCAGCAGCTGGAATTAAGTCAAGATTTGTACATTCTGGAAGAAGTTACCATACGAGGCAGCAAAATAGCGAAATTGTATCGAAGTAAGTTATCATGTCTTTATTTTTTAATCTTCTAGTACACGTAAAAACGGATTCATACCACTCAATATTTCGCATTTAAATGATCAATTCTAATCTTTTCAGATACTTTACTGATATGTATGGTACTTTTTATACTCATTCCACTGACTTCTCCTATGTTGGATATTGTTCTTCCACTAAACGAAACTCGACCACGACAACAACTAGTTAATGTTAATTACGTGCTTTTTGACAGCAATAACCATTTTTTCTGTGTGTACTTACAGTTATCTTGGACGGCAATAGTAGTTTCAATAAGCATAGTTACCGTAGATTCTTTATTGATGCTTATAGTTCACCACAATAGTGGACTATTTATAGTATGTGGGTAAATATGATTTACTCAATACAATTACATTACATATAATTATGTATATTCACTACCGCTTAAACATATTTGCACATTTTTAATACGTTGCAACATAATTATAAAATTACAGATGTTCAAGTTTTTCAGATGTTTATTACAGTGGGTCACGAAGGTACTTGAGCATCCAAATACTAATCTTTTACTTTTGTTTGTAGTAAATGTTTTATAGCTTTTATATCCATTTATATACGTTTATACACATTTATATAAAATTTTAGATTGGTTTGAAACTTTACTAATACAATAATGACAGATGTGTCGCATTAGAGTTAATAAAATTTCAAAACGTTTTATAAAACATATGTAACAGATGTATACATGAAACAACATATATACTTTTGTCAGCCACTGTATATATCAATAGACATTACGATAATTTCTTTTAATTCTCGATATATA
>NC_057779.1:17558915-17562222 GCF_014825855.1 Bombus pyrosoma
GTATTACGTTATGACGTATAACGTTGTGTAGTATTACGATATAACATATAACGTTATATAGTACTACATTATGACTAATAACGTTGTATAGTATTACGATATAGCGTATAACGTTATATGGTATTACGATATAAGGTATAACGATATATAGTATTACGTTATGACTTATAAAGTTATATATACTGCGTTATGACGTATAACGTTGTATATACTATGTTATGACGTATAACGTTCTGTAGTATGATGATATAACGTATAACGTTATATAGCACTACGTTATGGCGTATAACGTTCTGTAGTACGATGATATGACGTATAACGTTATATAGTACTACGTTATGACGTATAACGTTGTATAGTATTACGTTATGACGTATAACGTTGTGCAGTATTATGATATAACGTATAACGTTATATGCTATTACGATAGAGCGTACAACGTTATACGGTATTACGATATAACATATAACGTTATATAGTACTACGTTATGACGTATAACGATATATAGTATTACGTTATAACGTATAACGACATATAGTACTACGTTATGACGTATAACGTTCTGTAGTACGATGATATGACGTATAACGTTATATAGTACTACGTTATGACGTATAACGTTGTATAGTATTACGTTATGACGTATAACGTTGTGCAGTATTATGATATAACGTATAACGTTATATGCTATTACGATAGAGCGTACAACGTTATGCGGTATTACGATATAACATATAACGTTGTATAGTACTACGTTATGACGTATAACGTTGTATAGTATTACGTTATGACGTACAACGTTGTGTAGTATTACGATATAACATATAACGTTATATGTTACTACGATATGGCGTATAACGTTATACGGCATTACGATATAGCGTATAACGTTATACGGTATTAGGATATAACATATAACGTTATATAGTACTACATTATGACTAATAACGTTGTATAGTATTACGATATAGCTTATAACGTTATATGGTGTTACGATATAAGGTATAACGTTATATAGTATTACGTTATGACTTATAACGTTATATATACTACGTTATGACGTATAACGTTCTGTAGTATCATGATATAACGTATAACGTTATATAGCATAACATTATGGCGTATAACGTTGTATAGTATTACGTTGTAACGTATAACGATATATAGTATTACGTTATGACTTATAACGTTATATATACTGCGTTATGACGTATAACGTTATATATACTACGTTATGACGTATAACGTTCTGTAGTATGATGATATAACGTATAACGTTATATGCTATTACGATATAGCGTATAACGCTATACGGTATTACGATATAACATATAACGTTATATAGTACTACGTTATGACGTATAACGATATATAGTATTACGTTATAACGTATAACGACATATAGTAATACGTTATGACGTTTAACGATATATAGTACTACGTTATGACGTATATAATTATATAGTATTACGTAGTAACGTATAACAATATATAGTATTACGTTATAACGTATAACGACATATAGTACTACGTTATGACGTAATACGTTATGTAGTATTTTGATATAACGTGTATCGTTTTATGGTATTACGTTATAGCGTATAACGTTATATGGTATTACGATACAGCGTATAACGTTATACGGTATCACGATATAACATATAACGTTACATAGTACTACGTTATGACGTATAACGTCGTATAGTATTACGTTATGACAGATAACGTTGTGTAGTATTATGACATAACGTATAACGTTATATGCTATTACGATATAACATCTAACGTAGTATGTTACTACGATATAGCGTATAACGTTATACGGTATTACGATATAACATATAACGTTATATGGTACTACGTTATGACGTATAACGTTCTGTAGTATGATGATATAACGTATGACGTTATATAGTACTACGTTATGACGTATAACGTTATATAGTACTACGTTATGACGTATATAATTATATAGTAATACGTAGTAACGTATAACGATATATCGAATTACGCTATAACGTATAACGACATATAGTACTACGTTATGACGTAATACGTTGTGTAGTATTTTGATATAACGTGTATCGTTGTATGGTATTACGTTATAGCGTATAACGTTATATGGTATTACGATATAGCGTATAACGATATACGGTATTACGATATAACATATAACGTTATATAGTACTACGTTATGACGTATAACGTTCTGTAGTATAATGATATAACGAATAACGTTATATGCTATTACGATACAGCGTATAACGTTATACGGTATCACAATAAAACATATAACGTTATATAGAACTAGGTTACGACGTACAACGTTGTATAGTATTACGTTATAGCCGATAACGTTATATGGTATTACGATATAACATCTAACGTTATATGTTACTACGATATAGCGTATAACGTTATACGGTAATACGATATAACATATAACGTTATATAGTACTACGTTATGACGTATAACTTTATATAGTACTACGTTATGACGTATATAGTTATATAGTATTACGTTGTAACGTATAATGGTATATAGTATTACGTTATAACGTATAACGACATACAGTACAACGTTATAACGTAATACGTTGTGTAGTATTTTGATATAACGTGTATCGTTGTATGGTATTACGTTATAGCGTTTAACGTTATATGGTATTACGATATAGCGTATAACGTTATATGTATTTACGATATGACATATACCGTTATATAGTACTACGTTAAGACGTATAACGTTATATGGTATTACGTTATGACTTATAACGTTATATAGTATTACGTTATGACATATAACGATGTGTAGTATTCTGAAATAACGTATATCGTTGCATTGTATTACGTTATAACGTATAACCTTATACAGTATTACGATATAACGTATAACGTCAAATAGTAATACGTAATGGCTTATAACGTTATATATACTACGTTATGACGTATAACGTTCTGTAGTATGATGATATAACGTATAACGTTATATGTTACTACGATACAGCATATAATGTTATACGGTATTACGATATAACATATAACGTAGTATAGTACTACGTTATGACGTATAACGTTGTATAGTATTACGTTATGACGCATAACGTTGTGTAGTATTATGATATAACGTATAACGTTATATGCTATTACGATATAGCGTATAACGTTATACGGTATCACAATAAAACATATAACGTTATATAGTACTACGTTATGACGTATAACGTTATATAGTACTACGTTATGACGTATATAGTTATATAGTATTACGTTGTAGAGTATAACGGTATATAGTATTACGTTATA
>NC_057779.1:17562722-17564052 GCF_014825855.1 Bombus pyrosoma
TATCGTAATACTATACAACGTTATACGTCATAACGTATTACTATATAACGTTATACGTTATATCATCATACTACAGAACGTTAAACGTCATAACGTAGTACTATATAACGTTATACGTTATATCGTAATACTGCATAAGGTTATACGTTATAACGTCATACCATGTAACGTTATACGTTATATCATAATAGTACACATCATTCTACGTCAAAACCTAGTACTATATGTCGTTATACGTTATAACGTAATACTATATATCGTTATACGTCATAACGTAGTATTTATAACGTTATAAGCCATAACGTAATACTATATAACGTTATACGTTATATCGTAATACCATATAATGTTATACACTATATCGTAATACTATACAACGTTATACGTCATAACGTATTACTATATAACGTTATACGTTATATCATCATACTACAGAACGTTAAACGTCATAACGTAGTACTATATAACGTTATATGTTATATCGTAATAGCATATAACGTTATACGTTATATCATAATACTGCACAACGTTATACGTCATAACGTAGGACTATATAACGTTATATGTTATATCGTAATACCCTATAACGTTATACGCTATATCGTAATAGCATATAACGCTATACGTTATATCATCATACTACAGAACGTTATACGACATAACGTAATACTATACAACGTCATACGTTATAACGTAATACTTTATATCGTTATACGTTATATCATAATACTGCACAACGTTATACGTCATAACGTAATATTATACAACGTCATACGTCATAACGTAGTACTATATAACGTTATACGTTATATCATCATACTACAGAACGTTATACGTCATAACGTAGTACTATATAACGTTATATGTTATATCGTAATAGCAGATAACGTTATACGTTATATCATAATACTGCACAACGTTATACGTCATAACGCAATACTATACAACGTTATACGTCATAACGTATTACTATATAACGTTATACGTTATATCATCATACTACACAACTTTAATGGTCATAACGCAGTACTATATAACGTTATATGTTATATCGTAATAGCATATAACGTTATACGTTATATCATAATACTGCACAACGTTATACGTCATAACGCAATACTATACAACGTTATACGTTATAACGTAATACTATATATCGTTATACGTTACAACGTAATACTATACAACGTTATACGCCATAACGTAGTGCTATATAACGTTATACGTTATATCAAATTACTACACAACTTTAATGGTCATAACGCAGTACTATATAACGTTAAACATTATATCCTAATACCATATAAGATTATACGTTATATCATAAAAC
>NC_057779.1:17564552-17567519 GCF_014825855.1 Bombus pyrosoma
ATTATGATATAATATATAACGTTATATGGTATTAGGATATAATGTTTAACGTTATATAGTACAGCGTTAAGACGAATAACGTTACATAGTATTGCGCTGTAACGTATAACGATATATAGTACTACGTTATGACATATAACGTTGTGTAGTATTTTGATATAACGTTTAACGTTATGTGGTATTAGGATATAATGTTTAATCCTATATAGTACTGCGTTATGACGAATAACGTTGCGTAGTATTTTGATATAGCGTATAACGTTGTATGGTATTACGTTGTGACGTATCACGATATGTAGTACTACGTGGTAACGTATAACGGTATATAGTACTACGTTATGACGTATAACGTTGTATAGTACTACTTCGTGACGTATAACGTTATATAGTATTACGTTGTAACGTATAACGTTACATAGTATTACGTTGTAACGGATAACGATATATATTATTACGCTGTAACGTATAAGGATATATAGTACTACGTTATGACATATAACGTTGTGTGGTATTATGATATAACGTATAACGTTATATGGTATTGGGATATAATGTTTAACTCTATATAGCACTGCGTTATGACGAATAACGTTGCGTAGTATTTTGATATAGCGTATAACGTTATATGGTATTTCGATATAACATATAAAGTGTTATAGTACTTCGTTACGACGTATATCATTGTGTTGTATTATGATATAACACTTAACGTTATATGGTATTACGATATAACATATAACTTTTTATAGTCCTACGTTATGACGTATATCATTGTGTAGTATTACGATATAACGTTTAACGTTATATGTTATTACGATATAACATATAACGTTGTATAGTACTACGTTATGACGTAAAACGTTGTGTAGTATTTTGATATAACGTATAACGTTGTATCGTATTACGTCATCGCGGATAACGCTATGTGGTATTACGATATAACATATGACGATATATAGTAATACGACATCACTTATAACGTTATATAGTATTACGTTATGACGAATAACGTTACACGGTATTACGTTATAACATATAATGTTATATGGTATTACAATATAACCTATAGCGATCTATAATACTACGATATGACGTATAACGTTGTGTAGTATGATGATATAACGTATAACGTTATATGGTTTAGCATATAACGTTTAACGTTATATAGTACTACGTTATGACGTATAACGTCGTGAAGTCTTATGATATGACGTATAACGTTATATGGTATTACGTTATAGCATATAACGTTGTATAGTACTACGTTATGACGTAAAACGTTGTTTAGTACTATGATATGACGTATAACGTTATATGGTATTACGTTATAGCGTATAACGTTATATTGTATTACGTTATAGCGTATAACGTTATATAGTAATACGATGTAACGTATAACGGTATATAGTACTACGTTATGTATAGTATTATGATATAACGTATAACGTTATGTGGTATTACGATTTAACATATAACGTTGTATAGTACTACGTTATGACGTAAAACGTTGTGTAGTATTTTGATATAACGTATAACGTTGTATCGTATTACGTCATAGCGTATAACGTTATGTGGTATTACGATATAACATATAACGTTTTATAGTACTGCGTTATGACGTAAAACGTTATATAGTATTACGTTGTAACGTATAACGATATATAGTATTACGTTTTAACGTATCACGATATATAGTACTACATTGTAACGTATAACGGTATATAGTACTACGTTACGACGTTTAACGTTATATAATATTACGTTGTAACGTATAGCTATATATAGTACTACGTTGTAACATATAACGTTATATAGTAATACGTTATGATGTATAACGTTGTGTAGTACTATGATATGACGTATAACGTTATATGGTACTTCGTCATAGAGTATAACGTTATATGTTATTACAATACAACACATACCGTTTTATAGTACTACGTTATGACGTATATCATTGTGTAGTATTATGATATAACGTATAACGTTATGTGGTATTACGATATAACATATAACGTTGTATAGTACTACGTTATGACGTATAACGTTATATAGTACTACTTCGTGACGTATAACGTTATATAGTATTACGTTGTAACGTATAACGTTACATAGTATTACGTTGTAACGGATAACGATATATATTATTACGCTGTAACGTATAACGATATATAGTACTACGTTATGACACATAACGTTGTGTGGTATTATGATATAACGTATAACGTTATATGGTATTTGGATATAATGTTTAACGTTATATAGTACTGCGTTATGACGAATAACGTTGTGTAGTATTTCGATATAGTGTATAACGTTATATGGTATTAGGATATAATGTTTAACGTTTTATAGTACTTCGTTATGACGTATATCATTGTGTAGTATTACGATATAACGTTTAGCGTTATATGGTATTACGTTATAGCGTATAATGTTATATGGTGTTACGATGTAACATATAACGTTATATAGTACTACCTCGTGACGTATAACGTTATATAGTATTACGTTGTAACGTATAACGTTACATAGTATTACGTTGTAACGGATAACGATATATATTATTACGCTGTAACGTATAAGGATATATAGTACTACGTTATGACATATAACGTTGTGTGGTGTTATGATATAACGTATAACGTTATATGGTATTGGGATATAACATATAAAGTTTTATAGTACTACGTTACGACGTATATCATTGTGTTGTATTATGATATAACAGTTAACGTTATATGGTATTACGATATAACATATAACGTTTTATAGTCCTACGTTATGACGTATATCATTGTGTAGTATTATGATATAACGGTTAACGTTATATGTTATTACGATATAACATATAACGTTGTATAGTACTACGTTATGACGTAAAACGTTGTGTAGTATTTTGATATAACGTATAACGTTATATCGTATTACGATACGACATATAACGATGTATGCTACTACGTTTTG
>NC_057779.1:17568019-17572508 GCF_014825855.1 Bombus pyrosoma
ATAACGTTATACGTTATATCGTGATACTATATAACGTTATACGTTATATCATAATACTATATAACGTCATACTATATATCATAGTACTTTATAACGTTGAACGTTATATCATAATACAATATAACGTTATACTATATATCATAATACTATATAACGTTATACGTTACTATCGTAATACCATATAACGTTATACGTTATATCGTAATACCATATAACGTTATACGTTATATCGTAATACCATAGAACGTTATACGTTACATCGTAATGCCATGTAACGTTATACGTTATATCGTAATACCATATAACGTTATATGTTATATCGTAGTACCAGACAACGTTATACGTTATAAGGTAATACCACATATCGTTATACGTTATATCGTAATACCATATAATGTTATACGTTATATCGTAATACCATATAACGTTATACGTTATATAGTAATACCATATAACGTTATACTTTATAACGTAATACGACATATCGTTATACGTTATATCGTAATATCATATAACGTTATACGTTATATCGTAATACCATATAACGTTATACTATATATCATAATACTATATAACGTTATACCTTAAAACGTAATACCACATATCGTTATACGTTATATCCTAATACTATATAACGTTATACTACTTATCATAATACTATATAACGTTATACGTTATAACGTAATACCACATGTCGTTATACCTTGTATCGTAATACCATATAACGTTATACGTTATATCATAATACTATATAACGATATACTATATATCATAATACTATATAACGTTATACGGTATATCATAATACTATATTACGTTATACTACATATCATAATACTATATAACGTTATACGTTATAACGTGATACTATATAACGTTATACGTTATATCGTAATACTATATAACGTTATACGTCATATCCTAATACTATATAACGTTATACGTTATATCGTAATACTATATAACGTTATACGTTATATCCTAATACTATATAACGTTATACGTTAAAACGTAATACCACATATCGTTATACGTTATATCCTAATACTATATAACGTTATACGTTATATCGTAATACCATATAACGTTATACGTTATATCGTAATACCATGTAACGTTATACGTTATATCGTAGTACCAGATAACGTTATACGTTATAAGGTAATACCACATATCGTTATACGTTATATCGTAATACCATATAATGTTATACGTTATATCGTAATACCATATAACGTTATACGTTATATAGTAATACCATATAACGTTATACGTTATAACGTAATACGACATATCGTTATACGTTATATCGTAATATCATATAACGTTATACGTTATATCGTAATACCATATAACGTTATACTATATATCATAATACTATATAACGTTATACCTTAAAACGTAATACCACATATCGTTATACGTTATATCCTAATACTATATAACGTTATACTACTTATCATAATACTATATAACGTTATACGTTATAACGTAATACCATATGTCGTTATACCGTGTATCGTAATAGCATATAACGTTATACGTTATTTCATAATACTATATAACGATATACTATATATCATAATACTATATAACGTTATACGGTATATCATAATACTATATTACGTTATACTACATATCATAATACTATATAACGTTATACGTTATAACGTGAAACTATATAACGTTATACGTTATATCGTAATACTATATAACGTTATACGTCATATCCTAATACTATATAACGTTATACTGCATGTCATAATACTATATAACGTTATACGTTAAAACGTAATACCACATATCGTTATACGTTATATCCTAATACTATATAACGTTATACGTTACATCGTAATACCATATAACGTTATACGTTATATCGTAATACCATATAACGTTATACGTTATAACGTAATACTATATAACGTTATACTATATATCATAATACTATATAACGTTACACGTTATATCATTATACTATATAACGTTATACTATATATCATAACACAATATAACGTTACACGTTATAACGTAATACCACATATCGTTATACGTTATATCGTAATACCACATAACGTTATACGTTATATCGTAATACCACATATCGTTATACGTTATATCGTAATATCATATAACGTTATACGTTATATCATAATACTATATAACGTTATACTATATATCATGATACTATATAACGTTATACGGTATATCATAATACTATATAACGTTATACTATATATCATAATACTATATAACGTTATACGTTATAACGTAATACTATATAACGTTATACTATATATCATAATACTATATAACGTTATACGTTATAACGTAATACTATATAACGTTATACGTTATATCCTAATACTATATAACGTTATACGTTATATCCTAATACTATATAACGTTATACGTTAAAACGTAATACCACATATCGTTATACGTTATATCCTAATACTATATAACGTTATACGTTATATCGTAATACCATATAACGTTATACGTTATATCGTAATACCATATAACGTTATACGTTACATCGTAATGCCATATAACGTTATACGTTATATCGTAATACCATATAACGTTATACGTTATATCGTAGTACCAGATAGCGTTATACGTTATAAGGTAATACCACATATCGTTATACGTTATATCGTAATACCATATAATGTTATACGTTATATCGTAATACCATATAACGTTATACGTTTTATCGTAATACCACATATCGTTATACGTTATATCATAATACTATATAACGATATACCATATATCATAATACTATATAACGTTATACGGTATATCATAATACTATATTACGTTATACTATATATCGTAATACCATATAACGTTATACGTTATAACGTAATACTATATAACGTTATACGTTATATCGTAATACCATATAACGTTATACGTTATATCGTAATACCATATAACGTTATACGTTACATCGTAATGCCATATAACGTTATACTATATATCATAACACAATATAACGTTATGCGTTATAACGTAATACCACATATCGTTATACGTTATATCGTAGTACCACATAACGTTATACGTTATATCCTAATACTATATAACGTTATACGTTAAAACGTAATACCACATATCGTTATACGTTATATCGTAATACTATACAACGTTGTACTATATATCATAATACTATATAACGTTGTACTATATATCATAATACCACATAACGTTATACGTTAAATCGTAATACCACATATCGTTATACGTTATATCCTAATACTATATAACGTTATACTACTTATCATAATACTATATAACGTTATACGTTATAACGTAATACCACATGTCTTTAACGTTGTATCGTAATACCATATAACGTTATACGTTATGTCATAATACTATATAACGATATACTATATATCATAATACTATATAACGTTATACGGTATATCATAATACTATATTACGTTATACTATATATCATAATAATATATAACGTTATACGTTATAACGTGATACTATATAACGTTATACGTTATATCGTAATACTATATAACGTTATACGTCATATCCTAATACTATATAACGTTATACTGCATGTCATAATACTATATAACGTTATACGTTAAAACGTAATACCACATATCGTTATACGTTATATCCTAATACTATATAACGTTATACGTTATATCGTAATACCATATAACGTTATACGTTATATCGTAATACCATATAACGTTATACGTTATAACGTAATACCATATATCGTTATACGTTATATCGTAATACTATACAACGTTGTACTATATATCATAATACTATATAACGTTGTACTATATATCATAATACCACATAACGTTATACGTTATAACGTAATACTATATAACGTTATACTATATATCATAATACTATATAACGTTACACGTTATATCATTATACTATATAACGTTATACGTTATATCGTAATACCATATAACGTTATACCTTATATCGTAATACCATATAACGTTATTCGTTATATCGTAATACTATATAACGTTATACGTTATATCATAATACTGTATAACATTATACGTTATATCATAATACTATATAACGTTATACTATATATCATAATACTATATAACGTTACACGTTATATCATTATACTATATAACGTTATACGTTATATCGTAATACCATATAACGTTATACCTTATATCGTAATACCATATAACGTTATTCGTTATATCGTAATACCATATAACGTTATACCTTATATCGTAATACCATATAACGTTATACGTTATAACGTAATACCACATATCGTTATACGTTATATCGTAATACTATACAACGTTGTACTATATTTCATAATACTATACAACGTTGTACTATATTTCATAATACTATATAACGTTGTACTATATATCATAATACCACATAACGTTATACGTTATAACGTAATACTATATAACGTTATACTATATATCATAATACTATAGAACGTTACACGTTATAT
>NC_057779.1:17573008-17576190 GCF_014825855.1 Bombus pyrosoma
AACGTTATATAGTGTTACGTTATAACGTATAACGTTATGTAGTATTACGTTATAACGTATAAAGTTATGTAGTATATCGTTATAAGGTATAAAGTTATATAGTATTACGTTATAACGTATAACGCTTTGTAGTATTACGTTATAACGTATAACGTTATGTAGTATAATGATATAACGTATAATGTTAGGTAGTATTACGATATAACGTATAACGTTATATAGTGTTACGTTACAACGTGTATCGTTATGTAGTATTACGTTAAAACGTATAACGTTATGTAGTATTATGTTATAACGTAGAACGTTATATAGTGTTACGTTATAACGTATAACGTTATGTAGTATTGCGTTATAACGTATTAGGTTATGTAATATTACTTTATAACGTATAACGTTATGTAGTATTACGTTATAACGTATAAAGTTATGTAGTATTACGTTATAACGTATATCGTTATGTAGTATTACGTTAAAACGTATAACGTTATGTAGTGTTACGTTATAACGTATAACGTTATATAGTGTTACGTTATAACGTATAACGTTATGTAGTATTACGTTATAACGTATAAGGTTATGTAATATTACGTTATAACGTATAACGTTATGTAGTATTACGTTATAACGTATAACGTTATGTAGTATTATGTTATAACGTAGAACGTTATATAGTGTTACGTTATAACGTATAAAGTTATGTAGTATTACGTTATAACGTATAACGCTTTGTAGTATCACGCTATAACGTATAACGTTATGTAGTATTACGTTATAACGTATAACGTCATGTAGTTTACCGTTACAAGATATAAAGTTATATAGTATTACGTTATAACGTATAACGTTATGTAGTATAATGATAAAACGTATAATGTTAGTTCGTATTACGTTATAACATATAATGTTATATAGTGTTACGTTACACCGTATAACGTTATATAGTATTACGCCTTCACGTATAACGATATGTGTTATTACGTTATAACGTATAACGTTATGTAGTATTACGTTAAAACGTATAACGTTATGTAGTATAATGATATAACGTATAATGTTAGGTAGTATTACCTTATAACGTATAACGTTATATAGTATTACGTTATAACTTATAACGTTATGTAATATTACGTTATAACTTATAACGTTATGTAGTGTTACGTTACAGCGTATGACGATATATAGTATTACGTTATAACGTATAAAGCTATGCAATATTACGTTATAACGTATAACGTTATGTAGTATTACGTTATAACGTATAACGTTATATAGTGTTACGTTATAACGAATAACGTTATGTAGTATTACGTTATAACGTATAACGTTATATAGTATTACCTTTCAACGTATAAGGTTATATAGTATTACGTTAAAACGTGTTACGTTATGTAATATTACGTTATAACTTATAACGTTATGTATAATTATTTTATAACGTATAACGATGTATAGTGTTACGTTATAACGTATAACGTTATGTAGTATTACGTTATAACGTATAACGTTATATAGTGTTACGTTATAACGTATAACGTTATGTAGTATTACGTTATAACGTATAACGTTATATAGTATTACCTTATAACGTATAACTTTATATAGTATTGCATTATAACGTGTAACGTTATGCAATATTACGTTATAACTTATAACGTTATGCAATATTACGTTTTAACTTATAACGTTATGTAGTATTACGCTATATCGTATTACGTTATATATTATTACGTTTTAACGTATAACGTTATGTAGTATATCGTTACAAGGTATAAAGTTATATAGTATTATGTTATAACGTATAACGTTATGTAGTATAATGATATAGCGTACAATGTCAGGTAGTATTGCGTTATAACGTATAAGGTTATATAGTATTACGTTATAACGAATAACGTTATATACTCTTACGTTACAGCGTACAACGCTTTGAAGTATTACGTTACACCGTATAACGTTATACAGTATTACCTTATAACGTATAACTTTACGTAGTCTTACGTTATAACCTATAACGTTATGTAGTATTATGTTATAACGTATAACGTTATATAGTGTTACGTTATAACGTATAACGTTATGTAGTATTACGTTATAACGTATAACGTTATATGTTACTACGTTATAACGTATAACGTTATGTAGTATTACGTTATAACGTATAACGTCATGTAGTATTACGTTATGACGTATAACGTTATATAGTGTTACGTTATAACGTATAACGTTATATAGTATTACGTTACAACGTACAACGTTATATAGTATTACGTTACAACGTATAACGTTATATAAAATTACGCTTTAACGTATAACGTTATGTATTACTACGTTATAACGTATAACGTTATGTAGTATTACGTTATAACGTATAACGTTATGTAGTATTACGTTATGACGTATAACGTTATATAGTGTTACGTTATAACGTATAACGTTATGTAGTATTACGTTATAACGTGTAATATTATATAGTATTACCTTATCACATATAACGTTGTATAGTATTACGTTATAACGTGTAACGTTATGTAATATTACGTTATAACGTATAACCTTATGTATTGTTACGCTACAACGTATCACGTTCTGTAATATTACGTTATAACATCCAACGTTATGTAACATTACGTTACAACGTATAACGTTATGTATAATTACTTTATAACGTAAAACGATATATAGTGTTACGTTATAACAGATGACGTTATGTAGTACAATGTTATAACGTACAACGTTATGTAGTATTATGTTATAGCGTATAACGTTATATAGTGTTACGTTATAACGTTTAACGTTATGTAGTATTACGTCATAACGTATAAAGTTATGTAGTATATAGTTATAACGCATAAAGTTATATAGTACTACGTCATAACGTATGACGTTATATAGTGATACGTTATAACGTATAAAATTATGTAGTATTATGTTATAACGTATAACGTTATATAGTGTTACGTTACAACGTATAGCGTTATGTAGTATTACGTTATAACGTGTAACGTTATGTAGTATTACGTTATAACTTATAACGTTATGTAATATTACGTTATAACGTATAACGTTATGTAGTGTTACGTTACAACGTATATCGTTATGTAGTATAATGATATAACGTATAATGTTACGTAGTATTACATTATAACGTATAACGTTATATAGTGTTACGTTACAACGTATAT
>NC_057779.1:17576690-17578222 GCF_014825855.1 Bombus pyrosoma
ACGTTATACGTTATATCGTAATACCACATATCGTTATACGTTATATCGCAACACCATATAACGTTATACGTTATATCGTAATACAATATAACGTTATACGTTATATCGTAATACAATATAACGTTATACGCTATATCATAATACTATATATCGTTATACGTTATATCGTAATACTATATAACGTTATACGTTATATCGCCATACTATATATCGTTTTACGTTATATCATAATACAATATAACGTTATACGTTAAAACGTAAAACCACATATCGTTATACGTTATATCGTAATACCACATATCGTTATACTTTATATCGTAACACCATATAACGTTATACGTTATATCGTAATACAATATAACGTTATACGTTATATCGTAATACTATATATCGTTATACGTTATATCGTAATACTATATAACGTTATACGTTATATCGTAATACTATATAACGTTATACGTTATATCGCAATACTATATATCATTTTACGTTATATCGTAATACAATATAACGTTATACGAAGAAACGTAATAACACATACCGTTATACGTTATATCGTAATACCACATATCGTTATACGTTATATCGTAACACCATATAACGTTATACGTTATATCGTAATACAATATAACGTTATGCGTTATATCGTAATACTATATATCGTTATACGTTATATCGTAATACTATATAGCGTTTAACGTTATATCGTAATACTATATATCGTTATACGCTATATCATAATACTATATAACGTTATACGTTATATCATAATACTATATAACGTTATACGTTATATCGTAATACCATATAACGTTATACGTTATATCATAATACAATATAACGTTATACGTTATATCATAATACTATATATTGTTATACGTTATATCGTAATACCATATAACGTTATACGTTATATCGTAATACTATATATCGTTATACGTTATATCGCTATACTATAAATCGTTTTACGTTATATCATAATACAATATAACGTTATACGTTATATCGTATTACCACATATCGTTATACGTTGTATCATAATACTATATAACGTTATACGTTATATCATAATACTATATAACGTTATACGTTATATCGTAATACTATATAACGTTATACGTTATATCGTAATACTATATATCGTTATACGTTATATAGTAATACAATATAACGTTATACGTTATATCGTAATACAATATAACGTTATACGTTATATCGTAATACTATGTAACGTTATACTATATATCATAATACTATATAACGTTATACGTTATATCGTAATACTATATAACGTTATACGTTGTATCGTAATAGTATATAACGTTGTACGTTTTATCGTAACACCATATAACGTTATACGTTATATCGTAATACTATATAACGTTATACGTTATATCGCAATACTATATATAGTTTTACGTTATATCATACTACAATTGAACGTTATACGTTAAAACGTAATACCACATATCGTTATACGTTATATCGTATTACCACATATCGTTATACGTTGTATCATAATACTATATAAC
>NC_057779.1:17578722-17579862 GCF_014825855.1 Bombus pyrosoma
TACGATATAACGTATAACGTTATGTAGCATTACGTTATAACGTATAACGTTATGTAGCATTACGTTATAACTTATAACGTTATATAGTATTACGTTATAAGGTATAACGTTATGTTGTTTTACGATATAACATATAACGTTATGTAGCATTACCCTATAACGTATAACGTGCTGTGGTATTACGTTATAACGTATAACGTTATGTAGCATTACGTTATAACGTATAACGATATGTAGCATTACGTTAAAACGTATAACATTATATACTGTTACGGTATAACGTATAACGTTACGTAGCATTACGTTATAACGTATAACGTTATATAGTATTACGTTCTAAGGTATAACGTTATGTAGTTTTACGATATAACGTATAACGTTATGTAGCATTACGTTATAACGTATAACGTTATATACCGTTACGATATAACGTATAACGTTATATCATGTTACGTTATGAGGTATAACGTTATGTAGCATACGTTATAACGTATAACGTTATGTAGTATTACGATATAACGTATAACGTTATGTAGCATTACGTTATAACGTATAACATTATATACTGTTACGATATAACGTATAAAGTTATGTAGCATTACGTTATAACGTATAACGTTATATACTGTTACGATATAACGTACAACGTTATGCCGCATTACGTTATAACGTATAACGTTATATAGCATTACGTTCTAAGGTATAACGTTATGTAGCTTTGCGATATAACGTATAACGTTATGTAGCATTACGCTATAACGAATAACGTGATGAGGTATTACGATATAACGTATAACGTAATGTAGCATTACGTTAAAATGTATAACGATATATACTATTACGTTATAACGTATAACGTTATATTATGTTACGATATAACGTATAACGTTATGTAGTATTACGATATAACGTATAACGTTATATGGTAACACGTTATAACGTATAACGTTATATAGTATTACGTTATAACGTATAACGTTATGTAGCATTACGATTCAACGTTTAACGTTATGTAGCATTACGTTATAACGTATAACGTTATATACTGTTACGATATAACGTATAACGTTATGTAGCATTACGTTATAACGTATAACGTTATGTAGTATTACGATATAACGTATAACGTCATGTAGCGTT
>NC_057779.1:17580362-17582193 GCF_014825855.1 Bombus pyrosoma
TATAACGTTATATTCTGTTACGATATAACATATAACGTTATGTAGCATTACGTTGTTACGTATAACGTTATATACTATTACGTTATAACGTATAAAGTTATATACTATTACGTTATAACGTATAACGTTATGTAGCATTGCGTTATAACGTATAACGTTATGTAGTATTACGATATAACATATAACGTTATGTATCGTTACGTTATAACGTATAACGTTATATGGTAATACTTTATAACGTATAACGTTATGTAGTATTACGATATAACGTTTAACGTTACATAGAATTACGTTATAAGGTATAACGATATGTAGCATTACGTTATAACGTATAACGCTATGTAGTTTTACGATAGAACATATAACGTAATGTAGCATTACGTTATAACGTATAACGCTATATACTATTACGTTATAACGTATAACGTTATATACTGTTACGATATAAAGTATAACGTTATGTAGTATTACGATATAACATATAACGTAATGTAGCATTACGTTGTAATATATAACGTTATATACTATTACGTTATAAAGTACAACGTTATATACTGTTACGATATAACGTATAACGTTATGTAGCACTACGTTATAACGTATAACGTTATATACTCTTACGATATAACATATAACGTTATGTAGCATTACGTTATTACGTATAACGTTATATACTATTACGTTATAACGTATTAAGTTATATACTATTACGTTATAACGTATAACGTTATGTAGCATTACGTTATAACGTAGAACGTTATGTAGTATTACGATAGAACATATAACGTAATGTAGCATTACGTTATAACGTATAACGATATATACTATTACGTTATAACGTATAACGTTATATACTGTTACGATATAACGTATAAGGTTATGTAGTATTACGATATAACATATAACGTTATGTAACATTACGTTATAACGTGTAACGTTATATAGTATTACGTTATAGGGTATAACGTTATGTAGCATTACGTTATTACGTATAACGTTATATAGTATTACGTTATAACGTGTAACCTTATGTAGTATTACGTTATAACGTATAACGTTATGTAGTATTACGATAGAACATATAACGCAATGTAGCATTACGTTATAACGTATAACGTAATGTAGCATTACGTTATAACGTATAACGTTGTGTAGTATTACGATATAGCATATAGCGTTATATACTGTTACGATATAACATATTATGTTATGTAGCAATACGTTATAACGTATAAAGTTATAAACTATTACGTTATAACGTATAACGTTGTGTAGTATTACGATATAGCATATAGCGTTATATACTGTTACGATATAACATATTATGTTATGTAGCAATACGTTATAACGTATAAAGTTATAAACTATTACGTTATAACGTATAACGTTATGTAGCATTGCGTTATAACGTATAACGTTATGTAGTATTAAAATATAGCATATAACGTAATGTAGCATTACGTTATAACGTATAACGTTATGTAGTATTACGATATAACATATAACGTTATGTAGCGTTACGTCATAACATTTAACGTTATATGGTAATACGTTATAACGTACAACGTTATGTAGTATTACGATATAACGTTTAACGTTACATGGTATTAGGTTATAAGGTATAACGATATATAGCATTACGTTATAACGTATAACGTTATGTAGTATTACGATATAACATATAACGTAATGTAACATTAGGTTATAATGTATAACGTTATATACTATTACGTTACAACGTATAACGTTATATACTGTTACGATATAACGTATAACGTTATGTAGCATTACGTTATAACGTATAACGTTATATGGTAATACGTTATAACGT
>NC_057779.1:17582693-17583835 GCF_014825855.1 Bombus pyrosoma
ACGTATAACGTTATATACTATTACGTTATAACGTATAACGTTATATACTGTTACGATATAACATATAACGTTATGTAGCATTACGTTATTACGTATAACGTTATATACTATTACGTTATAACGTATAAAGTTATATACTATTACGTTATAACGTATAACGTTATGTAGCATTGCGTTATAACGTATAACGTTATGTAGTATTACGATATAACATATAACGTTATGTATCGTTACGTTATAACATATAACGTTATATGGTAATACGTTATAACGTATAACGTGATGTAGTATTACGTTGTAACGTATAACGTTATGTAGCATTACGTTATAACGTGTAACGTTATATACTGTTACGATATAACGTATAACGTTATGGAGTACTACGATAAAACATATAACGTAATGTAGCATTACGTTATAACATATAACGTTATGTAGTATTACGATATAACATTTAACGTTATGTAGCGTTACGTTATAACATATAACGTTATATGGTAATACGTTATAACGTATAACGTTATGTAGTATTACGATATAACGTTTAACGGTACATGGTATTACGTTATAAGGTATAACGATATGTAGCATTACGTTATAACGTATAACGTTATGTAGTATTACGATAAAAGATATAAGGTTATGTAGTATTACGTTATAACGTATAACGTTATGTAGCACTACGTTAAAACGTATAACGTTATATACTGTTACGATATAACGTATAACGTTATATACTATTACGTTATAATGTATAACGTTATGTAGCATTACGATATAACGTATAACGTTATGTAGCATTACGTTATAACGTGTAACGTTATATTGAATTACATTATAACGTATAACGTTATATAGTATATCGTTATAACGTATAACGTGATGTAGTATTACGTTGTAACGTATAACGTTATGTAGCATTACGTTATAACGTATAACGTTATATACTGTTACGATATAACGTATGACGTTATGTAGTATTAAGATAAAACATATAACGTAATGTAGCATTACGTTATAACATATAACGTTATGTAGTATTACGATATAACATTTAACGTTATGTAGCGTTACGTTATAACATATAACGTTATGTAGCATTGCGTTATAAAGTATAACGTTATATGGAATTACGTTATAAC
>NC_057779.1:17584335-17585933 GCF_014825855.1 Bombus pyrosoma
CGTAATACTATATAACGTTATAGGTTATAACGTAATACTACATCACGTTATACGTTATAACGAAATACTATATAACGTTATAGGTTATAACGTAATTCCATATAACGTTAAACGTTATAACGTAATGCTACATAACGTTATACGTTATATCGTAATGCTACATAACGTTATACATTATAACGTAATAGTATATAACGTTATACGTTATAACGTAATGCTATATAACGTTATACGTTATGACGTAATTCCATATAACGTTAAACGTTATAACGTAATGCTACATTACGTTATATGTTATATCGTAATACTACATAACGTTATACATTATAACGTAATGCTACATTACGATATATGTTATATCGTAATACAACATAACGTTATACGTTATATCGTAACAGTATATAACATTATACGTTATAACGTAATAGTATATAACGTTATACGTTATAACGTAATAGTATATAACGTTATACGTAATAACGTAATGCTACAACGTTATACCTTACAACGTAATACTATATAACGTTATACGCTATAACGTAATGTCACATAACCTTATATGATATATCGTAATACTACATAACGTTATACGTTATAACGTAGTACTATATAACGTTAAACGTTATAACGTAATGCTACATAACGTTATACGTTATATCGTAATGCTACTTAACGTTATACATTATGACGTAATAGTATATAACGTTATACGTAATAACGTAATGCTACATAACGTTATACCTTAGAACGTAATACTATATAACGTTATACGTTATAACGTAATGTTACATAACTTTATATGATATATCGTAATACTACATAACGTTATACGTTATAACGTAGTACTATATAACGTTATACGTTATATCGTAACACTACATAACGTTATACGTTATAACGTAATACTACATAACGTTATACGTCACAACGTAATACTACATCACGTTATACTTTATAACGTAATACTATATAACGTTATAGGTTATAACGTAATTCCATATAACGTTAAACGTTATAACGTAATGCTACATAACGTTATACGTTATATCGTAATGCTACATAACGTTATACATTATAACGTAATAGTATATAACGTTATACGTTATAACCTAATGCTATATAACGTTATACGTTATGACGTAATTCCATATAACGTTAAACGTTATAAAGTAATGCTACATTACGTTATATGTTATATCGTAATACTACATAACGTTATACGTTATATCGTAACAGTATATAACGTTATACGTAATAACGTAATGCTACATAACGTTATACCTTACAACGTAATACTATATAACGTTATACGTTATAACGTAATGTCACATAACCTTATATGATATATCGTAATACTACATAACGTTATACGTTATAACGTAGTACTATATAACGTTAAACGTTATAACGTAGTACTATATAACGTTATACGTTATATCGTAACAGTATATAACGTTATACGTTATAACGTAATGCTACATAACGTTATACGTTACAACGTAATACTACATCACGTTATACGTTATAACGTAATACTATATAACGTTATAGGTTATAACGTAATTCCATATAACGTTAAACGTTATAACGTAATGCTA
>NC_057779.1:17586433-17589745 GCF_014825855.1 Bombus pyrosoma
TAATGCTACATAACGTTACACATTATAACGTAATAGTATATAACGTTATACGATATAACGTAATAGTATATAACGTTATACGTAATAAAGTAATGCTACATAACGTTATACCTTACAACGTAATACAATATTACGTTATACGTTATAACGTAATGCCACATAACGTTATACGTTGCAACGTAATACTACATCACGTTATACGTTATATCGTAACAGTATATAACGTTATACGTTATAACGTAATGCTACATAACGCTATACGTTACAACGTAATACTACATCACGTTATTGGTTTTAGCGTAATACTATATAACGTTATACGCTATAACGTAATTCCATATAACGTTAAACGTTATAACGTAATGCTACATAACGTTATACGTTATATCGTAATGCTACATAACGCTATACATTAGAACGTAATAGTATATAACCTTATACGTTATAACGTAATACTATATAACGTTATACGTTAAGACGTAATGCTACATATCGTTATACCTTAGAACGTAATACCATGTAACGTTAAACGTTATATCCTAATACTACATAACGTTATACGTTATAACATATTACCATATAACGTTATATGGTATAACGTAACGCTACATAACGTTATATATTATATCGTAATACTACATAACGTTATACGTTATAACGTAATGCTACATTACGTTATATGTTTTATCGTAATACTACATAACGTTATACGTTATAACGTATCACCATATAACGTTATATGTTATAACGTAACGCTACATAACGTTATATATTATATCGTAATACTACATAACGTTACACGTTATAACGTAATGCGACATTACGCTATATGTTTTATCGTTATAATACATAACGTTATACGTTATAACGTAATACTATATAACGTTATACGTTATAACGTAATTCCATATGACGTTAAGCGTTATAACGTAATGCTACATAACGTTATACGTTATGTCGTATTACTACATAACGTTATACGTTATAACGTAATGCTACATAACGTTATATGTTTTATCGTAATACTACATAACGTTATACGTTATAAGGTATTACCATATAACGTTATACTTTATAACGCAATGCTACATAACGTTATACGTTATAACGTAATACTACATAACGTTTTACGTTATAATGTAATACTATATAACGTTATACTTTATAACGTATTGCTATATAACGTTAAACGTTATAACGTAATAGTATATAACTTTATACGTTATAACGTAATAGTATATAACGTTATACGTAATAACGTAATGCTACATAACGTTATACCTTATAACGTAATACTATATAACGTTATACGTTATAACGTAATGCTACATAACGTTATACGTTATATCGTAATGCTACATAACGTTATACATTAGAACGTAATACTATATAACGTTATACGCTATAACGTAATTCCATATAACGTTAAACGTTATAACGTAATGCTACATAACGTTATACGTTATATCGTAATGCTACATAACGTTAGACATTAGAACGTAATAGTATATAACCTTATACGTTATAACGTAATACTATATAACGTTATACGTTATAACGTAATGCTACATATCGTTATAACTTAGAACGTAATACCATGTAACGTTAAACGTTATATCCTAATACTACTTAACGTTATACATTATAACATATTACCATATAACGTTATATGGTATAACGTAACGCTACATAACGTTATACATTATATCGTAATACTACATAACGTTATACGTTATAACGTAATGCTACATTACGATATATGTTTTATCGTAATACTACATAACGTTATACGTTATAACGTATCACCATATAACGTTATATGTTATAACGTAACGCTACATAACGTTACATATTATATCGTAATACTACATAACGTTATACGTCATAACGTAATGCTACATTACGTTATACGTCATAACGTAATGCTACATTACGTTATATGTTTTATCGTAATACTACATAACGTTATACGTTATAACGTATTACCATATAACGTTATATGTTATAACGTAACGCTACATAACGTTATATATTATATCGTAATACTACATAACGTTATACGTTATAACGTAATTCCATATAACGTTAAGCGTTATAACGTAATCCTACATAACGTTATACGTTATATCGTATTACTACATAACGTTATACTTTATAACGTATTGCTATATAACGTTAAACGTTATAACGTAATAGTATATAACTCTATACGTTATAACGTAATAGTATATAACGTTATACGTAATAACGTAATGCTACATAACGTTATACCTTATAACGTAATACTATATAACGTTATACGTTATAACGTAATGCTACATAACGTTATATGTTATATCGTAAAACTACATAACGTAATACGTTATATCGTAACAGTATATAACGTTATACGTTATAACGTAATGCTACATAACGTTATACGTTTCAACGTAATACTACATCACGTTATTCGTTTTAACGTAACACTATATAACGTTATACGCTATAACGTAATTCCATATAACGTTAAACGTTATAACGTAATGCTACATAACGTTATACGTTATACCGTAATGCTACATAACGTTATACATTAGAACGTAATAGTATATAACGTTATACGCTATAACGTAATTCCATATAACGTTATACGTTATAACGTAATGCTACATTACGCTATATGTTTTATCGTAATACTACATAACGTTATACGTTATAGCGTATTACCATATAACGTTATATGTTATATCGTAACAGTATATAACGTTATACGTTATAACGTAATGCTACATAACGTTATACGTTTCAACGTAATACTTCATCACGTTATTCGTTTTAACGTAACACTATATAACGTTATACGTTATAGCGTATTACCATATAACGTTATATGTTATAACGTAACGCTACATAACGTCATACGTTATAAAGTAATGCTACATAACGCTATACGTTACAACGTAAGACTAAATGACGTTATACGTTTTATCGTAACAGTATATAACGTTATACGTTATAACGTAATGCTTCATAACGTCTTACGTTATAATGTAATACTACATAACGTTATACGTTATATCGTAACAGTATATAACGTTATACGTTATAACGTAATGCTACATAACGTTATACCTTACAACGTAATACAATATAACGTTATACGTTATAACGTATTGCTACATAACGTTATACGTTACAACGTAATACTACATCACGTTATACGTTATATCGTAACAGTATATAACGTTGTACGTTATAACGTAATGCTACATAACGTTACACGTTATAACGTAATAGTATATAACGTTATACGTTATAACGTAATACTATATA
>NC_057779.1:17590245-17591305 GCF_014825855.1 Bombus pyrosoma
CGTTATGTAGTACTACGTTATAACGTATAACGTTATATAGTATTACGTTATAACGTATAACGTTGTGTATTGTTACGTTGTAACGTATAACGTTATATGGTAGTACGTTATAACGTATAACGATATGTAGTATTACGATATAACGTGTAACGTTATGTAGTATTTGGTTATAACGTGTAACGTTATATAGCAATACGATTTAACGTATAACGTTATGTAGTTCTACGATATAGCATATAACGATATGTAATAATACGTTATAACGTATAACGTTATGTAGTATTACATTATGACGTGTAACGCTATGTAGTATTACGATATAACGTAGAACGTTATATGGTATTACGAAATAACCTATAACGTTACGTGGCATTACGATATGACGTATAACGTTATATGGTAATACGATATAAAGCATAACGATATGTGGTATTACAATATGACGTATAACGTTATATGGTAGTATGTTCTAACGTATATCGATATGTAGTATTACGTTATAACGTATAACGTTATATAATATTACCATATGACGTATAAAGATATGTACTATTACGTTATAGCGTATAACGTTATGTAATAATACGTTATAACGTATAGCGTTATGTAGTATTACATTATAACCTGCAATGCTATATAGTATTGCGATATAACGTATAACGTTATATAGTATTACGATATAACGTACAACGATATGTAGTATTACGATATAACGTATAGCGATATGTGGTATTACGATATAACGTATAACGTTATATGGTAGTACGTTATAACGTGTAACGATATGTAGTATTACGTTATAATGTATAACGTTATGTAGCATTACGATATGACGAAAACGATATGTACTGTTACGATATGACGTATAACGATATGTAGTATTACGACATAAGTGATAACGTTATATGGTAATACGTTATAACGTATAACGATATGTAGTATTACGATATAACGTATATCGTTATATAATATTACCATATAACGTATAAAGCTGTGTACTATTACGTTATAGCGTATAGCGTTATGTAGTACTACGTTATAATGTATAACGTTATGTAGC
>NC_057779.1:17591805-17593338 GCF_014825855.1 Bombus pyrosoma
AACGCGCTTCGAATTGTTTTCCTAACCCCAATATCAGCGGAGGTACGTTCAATTAGATTTATTTGGCCTTGAAAATTTAAAGGCTATTATTGCATTGGATTTGACAAGGGAAGAGAGTTAACATCGGGCAAACCGAACCATGTGCCCTGTATAAAGAATCAAATGTGGAGTATAACGCGCTTCGAATTGTTTTCCTAACTCCAATATTAGCGGGGGTACGTTCAATTAGATTTATTTGGCCTTGAAAATTTAAAAGCTATTATTGCATTGGATTTGACAGGGAAGAGAGTTAACATAGGGCAAACCGAAACATGTGCCCTGTATAAAGAATCAAATGTGGAGTATAACGCGCTTCGAATTGTTCTCCTAACCCCAATATCAGCGGAGGTACGTTCAATTAGATTTATTTGGCCTTGAAAATTTAAAAGCTATTATTGCGATGGATTTGTCAGAGAAGAGAGTTGACATAGGTCAGACCAAACGATTTGCCCTGTATAAAGAATCAAATGTGGAGTATAACGCGCTCCGATTTGCCCACCTAACCCCAATATCAGCGGAGATACGTTCAATTAGATTTATTTGGCCTTGATAATTTAAAAACTATAATTGCGTTGGATTTGTCAGAGAAGAGAGTTGACATAGGTCAGACCAAACGATTTGCCCTGTATAAAGAATCAAATGAGGAGTATAACGCGCTCCGAATTGTCTCCGTAGCCCCAATATCAGCGGAGATACGTTCAATTAACTTTATTCGGCCTTGAAAATTTAAAAGCTATTATTGCATTGGATTTGACAGGGAAGAGAGTTAACGTAGGGCAAACCGAACCATGTGCCCTGTATAAAGAATCAAATATGGAGTATAACGCGCATCGAGTTGCCTAGATAACGCCAATCTCAGCGGTGGTACGTCCAATTAGAATTATTTGGCCTTGAAAATTTAAAGGCTATTATTGCATTGGATTTGTCAGAGAAGATAGTTGACATAGGTCAGACCAAACGACTTTCCCTGTATAAAGAATCAAATGACGAGTATAACGCGCTCCGAATTGTCTTCCTAACCCCAATAGCAGCCGAGATACGTTCAATTAGATTTATTTGGCCTTGATAATTTAAAAACTATAATTGTATTGGATTTGTCACAGAAGAGAGTTGGCATAGGGCAAACCAAACGATTTTCACTGTATAAAGAATCAAATATGGAGTATAACGCGCATCGAGTTGCGTAGATAACGCCAATATCAGCGGAGGTACGTCCAATTAGATTTATTTGGCCTTGAAAATTTAAAGGCTATTATTGCATTGGATTTGACAGGGAAGAGAGTTAACATAATGCCAACCGAACCATGTGCCCTGTATAAAGAATCAAATGTGGAGTATAACGCGCTTCGAATTGTTTTCCTAACCCCAATATCAGCGGGGGTACGTACAATTAGATTTATTTGGCCTTGAAAATTTGAAAGCTATTATTGCATTGGATTTGACAGGGAAGAGAGTTAACATAGGGCAAACCGAACCATGTGCCCTGTATAAAGA
>NC_057779.1:17593838-17596404 GCF_014825855.1 Bombus pyrosoma
ACGATATAACGTTATCATTATGTAGTATTACGATATAACGTATACCGTTATGTAGTATTATGATATAACGTATAACGTTATATGGTAATACTTTATAACGGTTAACGTTATGTGGTATAACGTTATAACGTATGACATAATGTAGTATTACTTTATAACGTATAACGTTATGTGGCATTACGATCTAACGTATAACGTTATGTAGCATTAGGTTATAACGTAAAACGTTGTGTACCATTATGTTATAACGTATAACGTTATGTAGTATTACGATATAACGTATAACGTTATGTAGTATAACAATAAAACGTATAACGTTATGTAGTATTACGATATAACGTATAACGTTATGTAGCATTAGCTTATAACGTATAACGTTATGTACTATTATGTTATAACGTATAAGGTTATGTACTATTGCGTTATAAGGTATAACGTTGCGTAGTATTACGATGTATCGTACAACGTTATGTAGCATTAGGTTATAACGTATAACGTTATGTACTTTTACGTTATAACGTATAACGTTATGTAGTATAACGATAAAACGTATAACGTTATGTAGCATTACGTTATAACGTATAACGCTATGTACTATTATGTTATAACGTATAACGTTATGTAGTATTGCGTTACAAGGTATAACGTTACGTAGTATTACGATGTAACGTATAACGTTATGTAGCATTAGGTTATAACGTATAACGTTATGTACTAATATGTTATAACGTATAACGTTATGTAATATTACGTTGTAGCGTATAACGTTATGTAGTATCACGATATAACGTTAACGTTATGTAGTATTACGATATAACGTATACCGTTATGTAGTATTATGTTATAACGTATAACGTTATGTAGTATTGCGATATAACGCATATCGTTATGTAGCATTAGGTTATAACGTATAACGTTATGTACAATTATGTTATAACGTGTAACGTTATGTAGTATTACGATATAACGCATATCGTTAAGTAGCATTAGATTATAACGTATAACGTTATGTACTATTACGTTATAACGTATAACGTTATGTAGTATAACGGTAAAACGTATAGCGTTATGTAGCATTAGGTTATTACCTATAACGTTATGTACCATTATGTTATAACGTATAACGTTACATAGTAATACGATATAACGTATAACGTTATGTAGCATTAGCTTATAACGTATAACTTTATGCACTATTATGTTAAAACGTATAACGTTATGTACTATTACGTTGTAACGTGTAACGTTATATAGTGTAACGATATAACGTATAACGTTATGTACTATTACGTTATAGCCTATAACGTTATGTAGTATCACGATATAACGTATAACGTTATGTAGCATTAGGTTATAACGTATAACGTTGTGTACCATTATGTTATAACGTATAACGTTATGTAGTATTGCGATATAACGTATAACGTTATGTACTATTATGTTATAACGTATAAGGTTATGTACTATTGCGTTATAAGGTATAACGTTACGTAGTATTACGATGCAACGTATAACGTTATGTAGCATTAGGTTATAACGTATAACGTTATGTACTATTATGTTATAACGTGTAACGTTATGTAGTATTACGATATAATGCATATCGTTATGTAGCATTAGATTATAACGTATAACGTTATGTACTATTATGTTATAACGGATAACGTTATGTACTATTGCGTTATAATGTATAACGTTATGTAGTATTACGATATAACGCATATCGTTAAGTAGCATTAGATTATAACGTATAACGTTATGTACTATTACGTTATAACGTATAACGTTATGTAGTATAACGGTAAAACTTTTAACGTTACATAGTGTAACGATATAACGTGTAACGTTATGTAGTATAACGTTATAACGTATAAGGTTATGTAGTATTGCGTTATAAAGTATAACGTTATGTAGCATTACGTTATATCTTATAACGTCATAACGCATAACGTTATGTACTATTATGTTATAACGTATAACGTTATGTAGTATTACGATATAACATATATCGTCATGTAGCATTAGATTATAACGTACATCGTTATGTACTATTATGTTATAACGGATAACGTTATGTACTAATGCGTTATAATGTATAACGTTACGTAGTATTACGATGTAACGTATAGCGTTATGTAGCATTAGGTTATAACGTATAACGTTATGTACTATTATGTTATAACGTATAGCGTTATGTACTATTGTGCTATAACGTATAACGTTATGTAGTATCACGATATAACGTATAGCGCTATGTAGCATTAGGTTATAACCTATAACGTTATGTACCATTATGTTATAACGTATAACGTTACATTGTAATACGATATAACGTATAACGTTATGTAGCATTAGCTTATAACGTATAACTTTATGCACTATTATGTTAAAACGTATAACGGTATGTACTATTGCGTTATAAGGTATAACGTTACGTAGTATTACGATGTAACGTATAACGTTATGTACTGTTATGTTATAACTTATAACGTTATGTAGTATTACGATATAACGTATATCGTTATGTAGCATTAGGTTATAACATATAACGTTATGTACTATTACG
>NC_057779.1:17596904-17598015 GCF_014825855.1 Bombus pyrosoma
GTTACAACGTAATGCTATATAACGTTATACATTATATGGTAATACTACATAACGTTATAGGTTATAACGTAACACTATATAACGTTATACGTTATATAGTAATGCTATATAACGTTATTCGTTATATCGTAATCCTACATAACGTTATACGCTTTAACGTAATGCTATATAACGTTATACGTTATATCGTGATGCTACATAACGTTATACGTTATAACGTAAGACTATATAACGTTATACGTTATATCGTGATGCTACAAAACGTTATACGTTATAACGTAGCACTACATAACGTTATAGGATATAACGTAATACTACATAACGTTATACGTTATAACGTAATGCTATAAAACGTTATACGTTATATCGTGATACTATATAACGTTATACGTTATATAGTAATGCTATATAACGTTATTCGTTATATCGTAATCCTACATAACGTTATACGCTTTAACGTAATGCTATATAGCGTTATACGTTATATCGTAATGCTACATAACGTTATACGTTATAACGTAATGCTATATAACGTTATACGTTATATCGTGATGCTACATAACGTTATACGTTATAACGTAAGACTATATGACGTTATACGTTATATCGTGATGCTACATAACGTTATACGTTATAACGTAATGCTACATAACGTTATACGTTATAACGTAATGCTATATAACGTTATACGTTATATCGTGATGCTACATAACGTTAT
Source organism: Bombus pyrosoma (assembly GCF_014825855.1). NCBI lineage: Eukaryota > Metazoa > Arthropoda > Insecta > Hymenoptera > Apidae > Bombus > Bombus pyrosoma. The sequence goes on from NC_057779.1 coordinate 17,597,623, forward strand.
ACGTCATAACGTAAAACTATATAACGTTATACGTTATATCGTGATGCTACATAACGTTATACGTTATGTCGTGATGCTACATAACGTTATACGTTATAACGTAATGCTATATAACGTTATACGTTATATCGTAATGCTACATAACGTTATACGTTATATCGTAATACTATAAAACGTTATGCGTTACAACATAATGCTATATAACGTTATACGTTATATGGTAATGCTACATAACGTTATACGTTATAACGTACACTATATAACGTTATACGTTATAGAGTAATGCTATATAACGTCATACGTTACAACTCAATCCTACATAACGTTGTACGTTATAACGTAATGCTAGATAACGTTATACGTTATATCGTGATGCTACATAACGTTATACCT
>NC_057779.1:17598515-17599817 GCF_014825855.1 Bombus pyrosoma
GCTACATATCGTTATACCTTATAACGTAATACTATGTAACGTTACACGTTATATCGTAATACTACATAACGTTATACGTTATAACGTATTCCTATATAACGTTATACGTTATAACGTAATACTACATAACGTTATACGTTATAACGTAATACTACATAACGTTATACGTTATAACGTAATACTATATAACGTTATACGTTATAACGTATAGCTACATAACGTTATACGTTATAACGTAATACTATGTAACGTTAAACGTTATATCGTAATACTACATAACGTTATACGTTATAGCGTAATGCTACATAACGATATACCTTATAACGTAATGCTATATAACGTTATACGTTATAACGTAATGCTACATAACGTTATATGTTATAACGTAATGCTACATATCGTTATATGTTATATCGTAATACTACATAACGTTATACGTTATAACGTAATACTATATAAATTTATACGTTATAACCTAATGCTACATTACGTTATATGTTCTATCGTAAAACTACATAGCTTTATACGTTAAAACGTAATGCCACATATCGTTATACCTTATAACGTAATACTATGTAACGTTAAACGTTGTATCGTAATAATACATAACGTTATACGCTATAAAGTATTACCATATAACGTTATACGTTATAACGTAACGCTACATAACGTTATATGTTATATCGTAATACTACATAACGTTATACGTTATAACGTAATGCTACATATCGTTATATGTTATATCGTAATACTACATAACGTTATACGTTATAACGTATTACCACATAACGTTATACGTTATATCGTAACATTATATAACGTTATACGTTATAGCGTAATGCTGCATAACGTTATACGTTATAACGTAATACTACATCACGTTATACGTTATTAACTAATACTATATAACGTTATAGTTCATAACGTAATGCTACATGACGTTATATGTTATACCGTAATACTACATAACATTATACGTTATATCGTAACAGTATATAACGTTATACGTTACAACGTAATAATATATAGCGTTATACGTTATAACGTAATGCTACATTAAGTTATATGTTCTATCGTAATACTAGATAACGTTATACGTTATGACGTTATAGTATATAACGTTATACGTTATAACCTAATGCTACATTACGTTATATGTTCTATCGTAAAACTACATAGCTTTATACGTTATAACGTAATGCTACATATCGTTATACCTTATAACGTAATACTATGTAACGTTAAACGTTGTATCGTAATAATACATAACGTTATACGTTATAAAGTATTACCATATAACGT
>NC_057779.1:17600317-17601344 GCF_014825855.1 Bombus pyrosoma
TATACGTTATATCGAAACAGTATATAACGTTATACGTTATAACGTAGTACTATATAACGTTATACGTTATATCGTAACAGTATATAACGTTATACGTTATAACGTAATGCTACATAACGTTATACGTTACAACGTAATACTACATCACGTTATACGTTATAACGTAATACTATATAACGTTATACGTTATAACGTAATTTCATCTAACGTTAAACGTTACAACGTAATTCTACATAACGTTATACGATATATCGTAATACTATGTAACTTTAAACGTTATATCGTAATACTACAAAACGTTATACGTTATAACGAATTACCATATAACGTTATATGTTATAACGTAACGCTACATAACGTTATATGTTATTTCGTAATACTACATAACGTTATTCGTTATAACGTAATGCTACATTACGTTATATGCTATATCGTAACACTATACAACGTTATACGTTATATCGTAACAGTATATAACGCTGTACGTTGTAACGTAATAGTATATAACGTTATACATCATAACGTAATGCTACATGACGTTATATGTTATATCGTAACAGTATATAACGTTATACGTTATAACGTAATTGTATATAACGTTATACGTTATAACGTAATGCTACATTAAGTTATACGTTATAATGTAATACCATGTAACGTTAAACGTTATATCGTAATAATACATAGCGTTATACGTTATAACGTATTACCATATAACGTTATATGTTACAACGTAATGCTACATAACGTTATATGTTATATCGTAATACTACATAACGTTATTCGTTATATCGGAACATTATATAACGTTATACGTTATAACGTAATAGTATATAACGTTAAACGTTATAGCGTAATGCTAAATAACGTTATACGTTATATCGTATTACTACATAACGTTATACGTTATAACGTATCACCATATAACGTTATACTATATAACGTAATGCTACATAACGTTATACGTTATATCGTAATACTACATAACGTTATACGTTATAACGTAATAGTATATAACGTTATACGT
>NC_057779.1:17601844-17605555 GCF_014825855.1 Bombus pyrosoma
ACATAATGTTATATGTTATATCGTAATACTACATAACGTTATCCGTTATAACGCAATGCTACATAACGTTATACGTTATAACGTAATACTACATCACGTTATACGTTATAACGTATTATCATATAACGTTATATGTTATAACGTAACGCTACATAATGTTATATGTTATATCGTAATACTACGTAACGTTATACGTTATAACGCAATGCTACATAACGTTATACGTTATAACGTAATAGTATATAACTATATACGTTATAAAGTAATAGTATATAACGTCATACGTATTAACGTAATGCTACATAACGTTATATGTTATATCGTAACAGTATATAACGTTATACGTTATAACGTGATAGTATATAACGTTATACGTTATAAGGTAATGCTACATTACGTTATATGTTCTATCGTAACACTACATAACGTTATACGTTATAACGTAATACTACATAACGTTATACGTTATAACGCAATACTACATCAGGTTATACGTTATAACCTAATACTATATAACGTTATTCGTTATAACGTAATTCCATATAACGTTATACCTTATAACGTAATACTATATAACGTTAAACGTTGTATCGTAATACTACATAACGTTATACGTTATAACGTATTACCATGTAAAGTTATACGTTATGACGTAATGCTACATAACGTTATACGTTATATCGTAACAGTATATAACGTTATACGTTGTAACGTAATACCATGTAACGTTAAACGTTATATCGTAAGACTACATAACGTTATACGTTATAACGTATTACCATATAACGTTATATGTTATAACGTAACGCTACATAACGTTATATGTTATATCGTAATACTACATAACGTTATACGTTATAACGTAATGCTACATTACGTTATATGTTATATCGTAATACTACATAACCTTATACGTTATATCGTAACAGTATATAACGTTATACTTTATAACGTAATAGTATATATCGTTATACGTTATAACGTAATGCTACATTACGTTATATGTTCTATCGTAATACTACATAACGTTATACGTTATAACGTTATGCTACATATCGTTATACCTTATAACGTAATACTATGCAACGTTAAACGTTATATCGTAATACTACATAACGTTATACGTTGTAACGTAATGCTACATATCGTTATACCTTATAACGTAATACCATGTAACGTTAAACGTTACATCGTAATACTACATAACGTTATACGTTATAACGTAATACTATATAACGTTATACGTATTAACGTAATGCTACATAACGTTATACCTTATAACGTAATACTATATAACGTTATACGTTATAACGTAATGCTACATAACGTTATATGTTATATCGTAGTACTACATAACGTTATACGTTATATCGTAACAGTATATAACGTTATACGTTATAGCGTAATACTATATAACGTTATACGTTATAACGTCATTCCATATAACGTTATACGTTATAGCGTAATAGTATATAACGTTATACGTAATAACGTAATGCTACATAACGTTATACCTTACAACGAAATACTATATAACGTTATACGTTATAACGTAATATTACATAACCTTATATGATATATCGTAATACTACATAACGTTATACGTTATAACGTAGCACTATATAGCGTTATGTGTTATAACGTAATGCAACATTACGTTATATGTTATATCGTAATACTACATAACGTTATACGTTATATCGTAACAGTATATAACGTTATACGTTATAGCGTAATACTATATAACGTTATACGTTATAACGTCATTCCATATAACGTTATACGTTATAACGTAATAGTATATAACGTTATACGTTATAACGTAATAGTATATAACGTTATGCATAATAACGTAATGCTACATATCGTTATACCTTACAACGTAATACCATATAACGTTATATGTTATATCGTAATACTACATAACGTTATACGTTATAACGTAATGCTACATTACGTTATATGTTATATCGTAATACTACATAACGTTATACGTTATATCGTAACAGTATATAACGTTATACGTTATAACGTAATAGTATATAACGTTATACATAATAACGTAATGCTACATAACGTTATACCTTACAACGTAATACTATATAATGTTTTAAGTTATATCGTAACGCTACATAATGTTATATGTTATATCGTAATGCTACATATCGTTATACCTTATAACGTAATACCATGTAACGTTAAACGTTATATCGTAATGCTACATAACGTTATAGGTTATATCGTAACACTATATAACGTTATACGTTATAACGTAATAGTATATAACGTAATACGTTATAACGTAATGCTACATTACGTTATATGTTCTATCGTAACACTACATAACGTTATACGTTATAACGTAATAGTACATAACGTTATACGTTATAGCGTCTTACCATATAACGTTATACGTTATAACGTAATGCTACATAACGTTATACCTTACAACGTAATACTATATAACGTTATACGTTATAACGTAATGTTACATTACCTTATATGATATATCGTAATACTACATAACGTTATACGTTATAAGGTAATACTATATAACGTTATACGTTATAACGTCATTCCATATAACGTTATACGTTATGACGTAATGCTACATAACGTTATACCTTATAACGTAATACTATATAACGTTACACGTTATAAGGTGTTGCTACATAACGTTATACGTTATAACGTAACTCCATATAACGTTATACGTTATAACGTCATTCCATATAACGTTATACGTTATAACGTAATAGTATATAACGTTATACGTAATAACGTAATGCTACATTACGTTATACCTTACAACGTAATACTATATAACGTTATACGTTATAACGTAATATTACATAACCTTATATGATATATCGTAATACTACATAACGTTATACGTTATAACGTAGCACTATATAGCGTTATGTGTTATAACGTAATGCTACATTACGTTATATGTTATATCGTAATACTACATAACGTTATACGTTATATCGTAACAGTATATAACGTTATACGTTGTAACGTAATAGTATATAACGTTATACGTTATAACGTAATAGTATATAACGTTATACATAATAACGTAATGCTACATATCGTTATACCTTACAACGTAATACTATATAACGTTATATGTTATATCGTAATACTACATAACGTTATACGTTATAACGTAATGCTACATTACGTTATATGTTATATCGTAATACTACATAACGTTATACGTTATATCGTAACAGTATATAACGTTATACGTTATAACGTAATAGTATATAACGTTATACATAATAACGTAATGCTACATAACGTTATACCTTACAACGTAATACTATATAACGTTTTAAGTTATATCGTAACGCTACATAACGTTATATGTTATATCGTAATGCTACATATCGTTATACCTTATAACGTAATACCATGTAACGTTAAACGTTATATCGTAATGCTACATAACGTTATAGGTTATATCGTAACACTATATAACGTTATACGTTATAACGTAATAGTATATAACGTTATACGTTATAACGTAATGCTACATTACGTTATATGTTCTATCGTAACACTACATAACGTTATACGTTATAACGTAATACTACATAACGTTATACGTTATAGCGTCTTACCATATAACGTTATACGTTATAACGTAATGCTACATAACGTTATACCTTACAACGTAATACTATATAACGTTATACGTTATAA
>NC_057779.1:17606055-17607511 GCF_014825855.1 Bombus pyrosoma
TACGTCATATTGTAATGCTACATAACGTTATACGTTATATCATAATGCTACATAACGTTATACGTTATAACGTAATACTATATAACGTTATACGTTATAACGCAGTGCTATATAACGATATACGTCATAACGCGATGCTACATAACGTTATACGTTATACCGTAATGCTACATAACGTTAATCGTTATAACGTAATACTGCATAACGTAATACGCTATAACGTAAAACTACATAACGTAATACGTTATACCGTAATGCTACATAGCGTTATTCGTTATACCGTAATACTACATAACGTTATACGTTATAACGTAATACTACATAACGTTATACGTTATATTGTAATGCTATATAACGTTATACGTTATATCATAGTGCTACATAACGTTATACGTTATAACGTAATGCTATATAACGTTATACGTCATAACGCAATGCTATATAACGTTATACGTTATGACGTAATACTACATAACGTTATACGTCATATTGTAATGCTACAAAACGTTATACGTTATATCATAATGCTACATAACCTTATACGTTATAACGTAATACTATATAACGTTATACGTTATAACGCAATGCTATATAACGATATACGTCATAGCGCGATGCTATATAACGTTATACGTTATAACGTAATACTACATAACGTTATACGTTATATTGTAATGCTACATAACGCTATACGTTATACCGTAAAGGTACATAACGTTATACGTTACAACGTAATACTATATAACGTTATACGTTATAACGCAATGCTATATAACGATATACGTCATAACGCGATGCTATATAACGTTATACGTTATAACGTAATACTACATAACGTTATACGTTATAACGTAATGCTACATAACGTTATACGTTATACCGTAATGCTATATAACGTTATACGTTATATCGTAATGCTACACAACGTTATACGTTATACCGTTATGCTACATAACGTTATACGTTATAACGTAATACTATATAACGTTATACGTTATAACGTAATGCTATATAACGTTATACGTCACAACGCAATGCTATATAACGTTATACGTTATAACATAATACTACATAACGTTATACGTTATATTTTAATGCTACATAACGTTGTACGTTATACCGTAATGCTACATAACGCTATACGTTATAACGCAATGCTATATAACGTTATACGTGATACCGTAATGCTACATAACGGTATACGTTATAACGTAATACTACATAACGTTATATGCTATAACGTAACAGTATATAACATTATACGTCTTAACGCAATGCTATATAACGTTATACGTTATATCATAGTGCTACATAACGTTATATGTTAAAACGTAATGCTATATAACGTTATACGTCATAAAGCAATGCTATATAACGTTATACGTTATATCATAATGCTACATAACGTTATACGTTATACCGTAATGCTACATAACGTTATACGTTATAACGTAAT
>NC_057779.1:17608011-17612584 GCF_014825855.1 Bombus pyrosoma
CGTTATAAGGTATAACGTTATGTAGCATTACGTTATAACGTATAACGTTTTGTAGTATTACGATATAACATATAACGTAATGTAGCATTACGTTATAACGTATAACGTTATGTTGCATTACGTTATAACGTATAACGTGATGTAGTATTACGATATAACATATAACGTTATGTAGCATTACGTTATAACGTATAACGTTCTGTCGTATTACGATATAACGTATATCGTTATGTAGCATCACGTTATTATGTATAACGTTAAGTAGTATTACGTTTTAACGTATAACGCTATGTAGTATTACGATATAACATATAACGTAATGTAGCATTACGTTATAACGTATAACGTTACACACTATTACTTTATAACGTATAACGTTATATACTGTTACGATATAACGTATAACGTTATGTAGTATTACGATGTAACATATAACGTTATGTAGCATTACGTTATAACGTATAACGTTATGTAGCATTACGTTATAACGTATATAGTAATAGTATAACGTATATAGTATAACATTATATAGTAATACGTTATAACGTATAACGTTATGTAGTATTACGATATAACATATGACGTTATGTAGCTTTACGTTATAACGTATTACGTTATATGCTAATACTTTGTAACGTATAACGTTATGTAGTATTACGATATAACGTATAACGTTATGTAGCATTACGTTATAACGTATAACGTTATATACTGTTACGATATAACATATAACGTTATGTAGCATTACGTTATAACGTATAACGTTATATACCATTACGTTATAACGTATAACGTTATGTAGTATTACGATATAACATATAACGTTATGTAGTTTTACGTTATAACGTATAACGTTATATAGTATTACGTTATAAGGTATAACGCTATGTAGCATTACGTTATTACGTATAACGTTATATACTATTAAGTTATAGCATATAACTTTATATACTATTACGTTATAACGTATAACGTTATGTAGTATAACGATATAACGTATAACGTTATGTAGCATTACGTTATAACGTATAACGTTATGTAGTATTACGTTTTAACGTATAACGCTATGTAGCATTACGTTAAAACGTATAACGTTATATGGAATAACGTTATAACGTATGACGTTATGTAGTTTTACGTTATAACATATAACGTTATGTAGCATTACGTTATAACGTATAACCTTATGTAGTATTACGTTTTAACATATAACGCTATGTAGCATTACGTTATAACGTATAACGTTATGTAGCATTACCTTATTACGTATAACGTTATATACCATTACGTTATAATATATAACGTTATATACTATTACGTTATAACGTATAACGTTATGTAGTATAACGATATAACGTATAACGTTATGTAGCATTACGTTATAACGTTTAACGTTCTGTCGTATTACGATATAACATATATCGTTATGTAGCATCACGTTATAATGTATAACGTTAAATAGTATTACGTTTAAACGTATAACGCTATGTAGTATTACGTTGCAACGTATAACGTTATATGGAATGACCTTATAACGTATAACGTTATGTAGCATTACGTTATAACGTATAACGTTATATGGAATGACGTTATAACGTATAACGTTATGTAGCATTACGTTATAACGTATAACGTTATGTAGTATTACGATACAACGTTTAACATTATATAGTATTACGTTATAAGGTATAACGTTATATAGTACTACGTTATAGCGTATAACGTTATGTAGTATTACGATATAACATATAAAGTTATGTAGCATTACGTTATAACGTATAACGTTATGTAGCATTACGTTATAACGTATAACGTGATGTAGTATTACGATATCACATATAACGTTATGTAGCATTACGTTATAACGTATAATGTTCTGTCGTATTACGATATAACGTATATCGTTATGTAGCATCACGTTATAATGTATAACGTTAAGTAGTATTACGTTTTAACGTATAACGCTATGTAGTATTACGTTTAAACGTATAACGCTATGTAGTATTACGTTACAACGTATAACGTTATATGGAATGACGTTATAACGTATAACGTTATGTAGCATTACGTTATAACGTATAACGTTATGTAGTATTACGATACAACGTTTAACATTTTATAGTATTACGTTATAAGGTATAACGTTATATAGTACTACGTTATAGCGTATAACGTTATGTAGTATTACGAAATAACATATAAAGTTATGTAGCATTACGTTATAACGTATAACGTTATGTAGCATTACGTTATAACGTATAACGTTATGTAGCATTACGTTATAACGTATAACGTGATGTAGTATTACGATATAACATATAACGCTATGTAGCATTACGTTATAACGTATAACGTTCTGTCGTATTACGATATAACGTATTTCGTTATGTAGCATCACGTTATAATGTATAACGTTAAGTAGTATTACGTTTTAACGTATAACGCTATGTAGTATTACGTTATAACGTATAACGTTATATGGAATGACGTTATAACGTATAACATTCTGTAGCATTACGTTATAAGGTATAACGTTATGTAGTATTACGATACAACGTTTAACATTATATAGTATTACGTTATAAGGTGTAACGTTATATAGTACTACGTTATAGCGTATAACGTTATGCAGTATTACGATATAACATATAACGTTATGTAGTATTACGATATAACATATAACGTTATGTAGCATTTCGTTATAACGTATAACGTGATGTAGTATTACGATATAACATATAACGTTATGTAGCATTACGTTATAACGTATAACGTTCTGTCGTATTACGATATAACGTATATCGTTATGTAGCATCACGTTATAATGTATAACGTTAAGTAGTATTACGTTTTAACGTATAACGCTATGTAGTATTACGTTATAACGTATAACGTTATATGGAATGACGTTATAACGTATAACATTCTGTAGCATTACGTTATAACGTATAACGTTATGTAGTATTACGATACAACGTCTATCATTATATAGTATTACGTTATAAGGTGTAACGTTATATAGTACTACGTTATAGCGTATAACGTTATGCAGTATTACGATATAACATATAACGTTATGTAGCATTACGTTATAAGGTATAACGTTATGTAGCATTACGTTATAACGTGTAACGTTATATAGTATTACGATATAACATATAACGTTATGTAGCATTACGTTATAACGCATAGCGTTATATAGTATTACGTTATAAGGTATAACGTTATGTAGTTTTACGATATAACGTATAACGTTATGTACCATTACGTTATAACGTATAACGTTACACACTATTACGTTATAATATATAACATTATATACTAATACGTTATATCGTATAACGTTATGCAGTATAACGATATAACGTATAACGTTATGCAGCATTATGTTATAACGTATAACGTTATGTGGTATTACGTTATAACGTATAACGTTATGTATTATTACGATATAACGTATAACGTTATGTAGTATTACGATATAACATATAACGTTATGTAGCGTTACGTTATAACGTATAACGTTATATGGCAATACGTTATAACGTATAACGTTATGTAGTATTACGATATAACATATAACGTAATGTAGCATTACGTTATAACGTATAACCTTATGTAGTATTACGTTTTAACGTATAACGCTATGTAGCATTACGTTATAACGTATAACGTTATGTAGCATTACGTTATTACGTATAACGTTATATACTATTACGTTATAATATATAATGTTACATACTATTACGTTATAACGTATAACGTTATGTAGTAAAACGATATAACGTATAACGTTATGCAGCATTATGTTATAACGTATAACGTTATGTGGTATTACGTTATAACGTATAACGTTATGTATTATTACGATATAACGTATAGCGTTATGTAGTATTACGATATAACATATAACGTTATGTAGCGTTACGTTATAACGTATAACGTTATATGGCAATACGTTATAACGTATAACGTTATGTAGTATTACGATATAACATATAACGTAATGTAGCATTACGTTATAACGTATAACCTTATGTAGTATTACGTTTTAACGTATAACGCTATGTAGAATTACGTTAGAACGTATAACGTTATGTAGCATTACGTTATTACGTATAACGTTATATACTATTACGTTATAATATATAATGTTATATACTATTACGTTATAACGTATAACGTTATGTAGTATAACGATATAACGTATAACGTTATGTAGCATTACGTTATAACATATAACGTTGTGTAGTATTACGATACAACGTTTAACGTTATATAGTATTACGTTATAAGGTATAACGTTACATAGTACTACGTTATAACGTATAACGTTATGCAGTATTACAATATAACATATAACGTAATGTAGCATTACGTTATAACGTATAACGTTATATACTGTTACGATATAACGTATAACGTTATATAGTAATACGTTTGTAACGTATAACGTTATATACCATTACGTTATAATGTATAACGTTATGTAGTATTACGATATAACATATAACGTTATGTAGCATTACGTTATAACGTATAACGTTATATAGTATTACGTTATAAGGTATAA
>NC_057779.1:17613084-17614822 GCF_014825855.1 Bombus pyrosoma
ATTTTAATACTACATAACGTTATACGTTATATCGTAACAGTATATCACGTTATACGTTATAACGTAATAGTATATAACGTTATACGTTATAACGTAATAGTATATAACGTTATACGTAATAACGTAATACTATATAACGTTATACGTTATGACGTAATTCCATATAACGTTAAGCGTTATAACGTAATGCTACATAACGCTATTCGTTATATCGTATTACTACATAACGTTATACGTTATAACGTATCACCACATAACGTTATACTTTATAACGCAATGCTACATAACGTTATACGTTATAACGTAATGCTACATAACGTTATACGTTATAACGTAATAGTATATAACTTTATACGTTATAACGTATTGCTACATAACATAATATGTTATATCGTAACAGTATATAACGTTATACGTTATAACGTAATATTATATAACGTTATACGTTATAACGTAATGCTACATTACGTTATATGTTCTATCGTAACACTACATAACGTTATACGTTATAACGTAATACTACATAACGTTATACGTTATAACGCAATACTACATCACGTTATACGTTATAACCTAATACTATATAACGTTATACGTTATATCGCAATTCCATATAACGTAAAACGTTATAACGTAATTCCATATATCGTTATACCTTATAACGTAATACTATATAACGTTAAACGTTGTATCGTAATACTACATAACGTTATACGTTATAACGTATTACCATATGACGTTATACGTTATAACGTAATGCTACATAACGTTATACGTTATATCGTAACAGTCTATAACGTTATACGTTGTAACGTAATAGTATATAACGTTATACATTATAACCTAATGTTACATTACGTTATATGTTATATCGTAATACTACATAACGATATACGTTATGACGTAATGCAACATATCGTTATACCTTATAACCTAATACCATGTAACGTTAAACGTTATATCGTAATACTACATAACGTTATACGTTATAACGTATTACCATATAACGTTAAATGTTATGACGTAACGCTACATAACGTTATATGTTCTATCGTAATACTACATAACGTTATACGTTATAACGTAATGCTACATTACGTTATATGCTGTATTTTAATACTACATAACGTTATACGTTATATCGTAACAGTATATCACGTTATACGTTATAACGTAATAGTATATAACGTTTTACGTTATAACGTAATAGTATATAACGTTATACGTAATAACGTAATACTATATAACGTTATACGTTATGACGTAATTCCATATAACGTTAAGCGTTATAACGTAATGCTACATAACGTTATTCGTTATATCGTATTACTACATAACGTTATACGTTATAACGTATCACCACATAACGTTATACTTTATAACGCAATGGTACATAACGTTATACGTTATAACGTAATACTACATAACGTTATATCTTATATCGTAATACTACATAACGTTATACGTTATAACGTAATGCTACATATCGTTATACGTTATAACGCATTGCCATATAACGTTATGCGTTATAACGTAACGCTACATAACGTTATATCTTATATCGTAATACTACATAACGTTATACGTTATAACGTAATGCTACATATCGTTATACCTTATAACGTAATACCATGTAACGTTAAACGTTATATCGTAATGCTACATAACGTTATACGTTATAACGTATTACCATATAACGTTATATGTTATAACGTAACGCTACATAACGTTATATGTT
>NC_057779.1:17615322-17616332 GCF_014825855.1 Bombus pyrosoma
TATAACGTTATACATTATATCGTGATGCTACATATCGTTATACGTTATAACGTAATACTATATAACGTTATGCGTTATAACGTAATGCTATATAACGTTATACGTTATGAAGTAATACTATATAACGTTATACGTTATAACGTAATGCTATATAACGTTATACGTTATATCGTGATGCTACATATCGTTATACGTTATACCGTAAGGCTATATAACGTTATACGTTATACCATAATGCTACATAACGTTATACGTTATGAAGTAATACTATATAACGTTATACGTTATAACGTAATACTATATAACGTTATACGTTATATCGCGATGCTACATATCGTTATACGTTATAACGTAATACCATATAACGTTATACATTATAACGTAATGCTATATAACGTTATACGTTATATCGTAATGCTACATAACGTTATACGTTATGCCGTAATACTACATAACGATACACGTTATAACGTAATATTACATAACGTTGGACGTTATAACGTAATAATATATAACGTTATTCGTTATATCGCGATGCTACATAACGTTATACGTTATATCGTAATGCTAAATAACCTTATACGTTAAATCATAATGCTACATAACGTTATTCGTTAAATCATAATGCTACATAACGTTAAACATTATGAAGTAATACTATATAGCTATATACGTTATAACGTAATACTATATAAGGTTATACGTTATGACGTAATGCTATATAACGTTATACATTATATCGTGATGCTACATATCGTTATACGTTATAACGTAATACTATATAACGTTATACGTTATATCATAATGCTACATAACGTTATACGTTATATCGTGATGCTACATATCGTTATACGTTCTAACGTAATACTATATAACGTTATACGTTATAACGTAATGCTATATAACGTTATACGTTATAACGTATAGCTATATAACGTTATACGATATATCGTAATGCTACATAGCGTTATACGTTATACCGTAATACTACATAACGTTACACGTTATTA
>NC_057779.1:17616832-17619082 GCF_014825855.1 Bombus pyrosoma
CGGTATACGTCATATCGTACAACCACATAACGTTAAACGTTAGAACGTAATTCTATATGACGTTATACGTTATATCCTAATACTACATTACATTATACGTCATATCGTAATACCACATAACGTTATACCTTATAGCGTAAAACTATATAACGTTATACGTCATATCGTAACACCACATAAAGTAATACGTTTCATCGTATTGCTATATGACGTTATACGTTATATTCTAATACTACATTGCGTTATACGTCATATCGTAGTACCACATACCGTTATCCGTTTTATCGTAATACTACATAACGTTATACGTTATATCCTAAAACTACATTACGGTATACGTCATATCGTACAACCACATAACGTTATACTTTAGAACGTAATACTATGTAACGTTATATATCATATCGTAACACCACATAACGTTATACGTTATATCATAGTACCACATAACGTTATACGTTACATCGTAATGCCATATAACGTTTTACGTTATTTCGTAATACCACATAACGTTATACGTCATACCGTAACACCACATAACGTTATACGTTATATCGTATTGCTATATGATGATATACGTTATATCCTAATACTGCATTACGTTATACGTCATATCGTAATAGAACATTCCGTTTTACGTAACAACCTAATTCTATATAACGTTATACGTCATATCGTATCACCACATAACGTTATACGTTATAACGTATTGCTGTAAGGTGTTATACGTGATATCGTAGCACCACATAACCTTATACGTTATATGGTAGTACCACATAACGTTATACGTTATATCGTATTGCTATATGACGTTATACGTTATATTCTAATACTACATTACGTTATACGTCATATCGTAGTACCACATAACGTTATACGTTATAACGTAATACTATATAAAGTTATACGTCATATCGTAACACCACATAACGTTATACGTTATATGGTAGAACCACATAACGATATACGTTATATCGTAATACTACATAACGTTATGCGTTATATCCTAAAACTACATTACGGTACACGTCATATCGTACTCCCACATAACGTTATACGTTAGAAAGTAATTCTATATAACGTTATACGTCATATCGTAATACCACATAACGTTTTACGTTATAACGTAATTCTATATAACGTTATACGTCATATCGTATCACCACATAACGTTATACGTTATATCGTAGTACCACATAGCGTTATACGTTACATCGTACTACCATATAACGTTATACGTTTTATCGTAGTACCACATAATGTTATACGTTATAACGTAATACGATATAACGTTATACGTCATATCGTATTGATATATGATGTTATACGTTATAACGTAATTCTATATAACGTTATATGTTATAACGTAATACTATCTAACGTTATACGTCATACCGTAACACCACATAACGTTATACGTTATATCGTATTGCTATATGACGTTATACGTTATATCGTAATATCACATAACGTTATATATTATAACGTAATACTATGTAACGTTATACGTCATACCGTAACACCACATAACGTTATACGTCATATCGTAATACCACATAACGTTATACGCTATAACGTAATACTATATAACGTTATACGTCATATCGTAACACCACATAACGTTATACGTCATATCGTAACACCACATAACGTTATACGTTATATCGTATTGCTATATGACGTTATACGTTATATTCTAATACTACATTACGTTATACGTTATATCGTAATACCACATAACGTTATACGTTATAAGGTAATACTATATAACGTTATACGTCATATCGTATTGCTATATGACGTCATACCTTATATCCTAATACTACATTACGTTATACGTCATATCGTAATACCACATAACGTTATACGTTATAACGTAATACTATATAACGTTATACGTCATATCGGATTGCTATATGACGCCATACCTTATATCCTAATACTAAATTACGATATGCGTACTATCGTAATACCACATGACGTTATACGTTATAACGTAATACTAATTAACGTTATACGTCATATCGTAACAAAATATAACGTTATACGTTATATCGTAACACCACACAACGTTATACGTTATATCGTATTACCACATAACGTTATACGTTATATCGTATTGCTATATAACGATATACGTTATATCCCAATACTACATTACGTTATACGTCATATCGTAATACCACATAACGTTATACGTTATAACGTAATTCTATATAACGTAATACGTCATATAGTAACACCACATAA
>NC_057779.1:17619582-17620838 GCF_014825855.1 Bombus pyrosoma
TGACGTTATACGTTATATTCTAATACTACATTACGTTATACGTCATATCGTAATACCACATAACGTTATACGTTATAACGTAATACTATATAACATTATACGTCATATCGTAACACCACATAACGTTATACGTTATATCGTATTGCTATATAACGTTATACGTTATAACCTAATACTACATTACGTTATACGTCATATCGTAATACCACATAACGTTATACGTCATATCCTAATACTACATTACGATATGCGTCATATCATATTACCACATGACGTTATGCGTTATAACGTAATACTATGTAACGTTATACATCATATCGTATTGATATATGACGTTATACGTTATATCGTAATACTATGTAACGTTATATGTCATATCGTAACACCACATAGCGTTATACGTTATATCGTATTGCTATATGACGTTATACGTCATATCGCAACACCACATAACGTTATACGTGATATCGTATTGCTATATGACGTTATACGTTATATCGTAATACCACATAACGTTATATGTTATAACGTAATACCATGTAACGTTATAAGTCATATCGTAATACCACATAACGTTATACGTTATAACGTAATACTATATAACGTTATACGTCATATCGTAACACCACTTAACGTTATACGTTATATGGTAGTGCGACATAACGATGTACGTTATATCGTAATACTATATAACGTTATACGCTATATCCTAACACCACATTACGTTATGCGTCATATCGTACTACCACATAACGTTATACGTTATAACGTAATACTATATAACGTTATACGTCATATCGTAACACCACTTAACGTTATACGTTATATCGTGTTACCACATAACGTTAAACATAATATCGTATTGCTATATGACGATATACGTTATATCCTAATACTACATTACGTTATAAGTCATATCGTAATGCCACATAACGTTATACGTTATATCGTAATACCGTGTAACGTTATATGTCATATCGTAACACCATATAACGTTATACATTATATCGTATTGCTATCTGACGTTATACGTTATATCGTAATACTTTATAACGTGATACGTTATATGGTAATACCACATAACGTTGTACATTATATCGTACTACCACATAACGTTATACGTTATATCGTAACACCACATAATGTTATACGTCATATCGTAACACCACATAACGTTATACGCTATATCGTATTGCTATATGACGTTATACGTTATATCCTAAAACTACATTACGTTATACGTCATATCGTAATAC
>NC_057779.1:17621338-17622827 GCF_014825855.1 Bombus pyrosoma
AGTTCCTATGCATAAACTAACTGCAAGATTCAGTGGAAAAGAAGAATGGATTTTTATATCTCGTTCCAAGTCAAATAAGTATCATTGTACAGAATGGGCTCAGAAGACATATCCCACGGTGTCCAACGGTGTCCAACGGCGTCCCACAGTGTCCAACGTTGTCCAGCGGTGTCCAACGGCGTCCAACGGCGTCCAACGGTGTCCAACGGTGTCCAACGGCGTCCAACGGTGTCCAACGTTGTCCAACGTTGTCCAACGGTGTCCAATGGTGTCCAACGGCATCCAACGGTGTCCAACGGTGTCCAACGGCGTCCCACAGTGTCCAACGTTGTCCAGCGGTGTCCAACGGCGTCCAACGGCGTCCAACGGCGTCCAACGGTGTCCAACGGCGTCCAACGGTGTCCAACGGTGTCCAACGGTGTCCAACGGTGTCCCACGGTGCAGCTCAGTCTGGATCATCCAAAATTCTCTTGGAGGCTTCTGGTGATTCAAACTGGACTGCAACGTAGGACGCCGTGGGGCACCATTGGTCCAGTTTGGATCATCCAAAATTCTATTGGAGGCTTTTGGAGATACAAACTGAACCAACCTTGTCCCACGACGTTCCACGTTGCGGTCCAGTCTAGACCATCCAAAATTCTTTTGGCGGCTTTTGGTGACCCAAACTGGGCTGGTGCGTAGTTCTTAGCTTGGTATCGTTTTCCAAAGATTAATCAAC
Organism: Bombus pyrosoma; assembly: GCF_014825855.1. Lineage (NCBI taxonomy): Eukaryota > Metazoa > Arthropoda > Insecta > Hymenoptera > Apidae > Bombus > Bombus pyrosoma. Next base: position 17,622,057 of record NC_057779.1, read on the forward strand.
TGATTAATTTTGAAAAACGATGCCAATTACCGGGTCTCACCACGAGGAGGTGACTACGCAAGAGACCCGCCCATGAGTTATTCAACATTACACATCGGTCTCAACATTCAAGCCATTGGCAAGAATGTCGAATTCTGACTCTACGTGATCATGGGCCTGCGTAATGAGATAGTTGTTTCGTAGCCTGACTACGAAACATATATCTCCAACGCAGCAGTTACACGAATCTTTACAAAAGTAGAACAACATACATAACACATCTATCTCCCACACAACGATTACATCGATCAGTACAAATATCGTACAATAATTCGCAACCCTACTGGCAGCATTCGGTATCAAAGACATATTTAACCAACTTGGAACGAGAGAAAGAAAATGTAGCTACTGACACTGTATATACAATTTCGTGTCTTGCAGAAGGGACATACGAATCGCTGTACTAAACTGTTTAACGTGCTACTATTGCGACACTATAAGACATTGAAGATATTGAAAAGTTATAAACTCTAACGTGATCTCAATAAACTTCCCTTAAAAATGGGAAAACAAGAACATGCCCGATCAATCAAACGATGAAAGAAACACCGCAGCGCGCCCGGAACGAACGAAATCGCGATCTCTCGAAAGAACTAACAAACCTACGAGACGTACCCCCGTGCACCCGATAACCCTAAGGTTCGGCGGAAAGCCCAAGCATTGACCTTCGCTCGATTCCTGTTACGTCGTTTGCAACTTATCACGGTCGATGGCACCGACCGATGATACCAG
>NC_057779.1:17623327-17624395 GCF_014825855.1 Bombus pyrosoma
CATTACGTTGTTACGTTTAACGATATATTGTACTACGATATAACGTATAATGTTATGTTGTATTACGATATAACGTATAACGTTATGTAGCATTACGTTATAACGTATAACGGTATATGGTATTACTTTATAACGTATAACGTTATATGGTATTACGTTATAACGTATAACGTTATCCGGTATTACGATATAACGTGTATCGTTATGAAGGATTACGACATAATGTATAACGTTATATGGTAATACGATATAACGTATAACGATATGTAGTATTACGTAATGACGTATAACGTTACGCAGCATCACGATATAACGTATAACGCTATGTAGCATTACGATGTAACGTACAACGTTATGTAGTAATGCGTTACAACGTAGAACGTTGTATAGTACTACGATATAACGTATAACGGTATGTTGTACTACGACATAACGTATAACGTTATGTAGCATTACGTTATAACGTATAACGATATGCTGTATTACGACATAACGTATAACGGTATGTAGCAATACGTAATAACGTATAACGAAATATGGTATTACAATACAACGTATAACGATATGTCGTATTACGATATAACGTATAACGTCTTGTAGCATTACGTTACAACGTATGACGCTATATAGTATTACGATATAACGTATGACGTTATGTAGCATTACGACATAACGTATAACGTTATGTAGCATTACGTTATAACGTATAACGATATATGGTATTACGATATAACGTATAACGATATATGGTATTACGATATAACGTATAACGATATGTAGTATTAAGATATAACGTAAAACGTTATGCACTATTACGTTATAGCGTATAACGTTATGTAGTAATGCGTTACAACGTAGAACGTTGTATAGTATTACGATATAACGTATAACGTTATGCAGCATTACGTTATAACGAATAACGATATGTAGTATTACGACATAACGTATAACGTTATGTAGCATTAGGTAATAACGTATAACGAAATATGGTATTACGATATAACGTATAACGATATGTCGTATTACCATATAACGTATAAAGTCATGTGGCATTACGTTACAACGTAT
>NC_057779.1:17624895-17628053 GCF_014825855.1 Bombus pyrosoma
CTACATAACGTTATACGTTATATCCTAATACTACATATCGTTATACGCTATAACGTAATAGTACATAATGTTTTACGTTATATCTTAATACTACATATCGTTATACGATATATCGTAATACTACATAACGTTATACGCTATAACGTAATGCTACATAACGTTATACGTTATATCGTAATACTATATAGCGTCATACGTTGTAACGTACTGCTACATAACGTTATACGATATATCGTAATACTACATAACGTTATACGCTATAACGTAATGCTACATAACGTTATACGTTATATCGTAATACTATATAGCGTCATACGTTGTAACGTAATGCTACATAACGTTATACGATATATCGTAATACAACATATCGTTATACGTTATATCGTAACGCTACATAACGTTATACGTTATATCGTAATACTATATAGCGTCATACGTTGTAACGTAATACTACATAACGTTATACGTTATATCCTAATACTACATATCGTTATACGCTATAACGTAATAGTACATAATGTTTTACGTTATATCTTAATTCTACATATCGTTATACGATATATCGTAATACTACATAACGTTATACGCTATAACGTATAGCTACATAACGTTATACGTTATATCGTAATACTATATAGCGTCATACGTTGTAACGTAATGCTACATAACGTTATACGATATATCGTAATACAACATATCGTTATACGTTATATCGTAATACCATATACCGTTATACGTTATTACGTAATGCTACATAACTCTATACGTTATGTCGTAATACAACATATCGTTATACGTTATAATGTAATGCTACATAACGTTATACGTTATATCGTAATACAACATATCGTTATACGTTATATCGTAATACTATACATCGTTCTATGTTGTAACGCATTACTACATAACGTTGTACGTTACATCGTAATGCTACATAACGTTATACGTTATATCGTGATGCTGCATAACGTTATGCGTCATGACGTAATACTACGAATCGTTATACGTTATATCGTAGCGCTACATAACGTTATACGTTATATCGTATACCATATATCGTTTTGCGTTATAACGTTATGCTACATAACGTTATACGTTATATCGTAATACAACATATCGTTATACGTTATAACGTAATGCTACATAACGTTATTCGCTATACCGTAATGCTACATATCGTTACACGTTGTATCGTAATACTTCGATCGTTATTCGTTATATCGTAATACTATATAACGTTTTACGTTTTAACGTAGTTCTACAGAACGCTATACGTTATATCGTAATGCTACATAACGTTATTCGTTATATCGTAAGACTATATAGTGTCATACGTTGTAACGTAATGCTACATAGCGTTATACGTTATGTTGTAATGCTACATAACGTTATACGTCATATCGTAGTACATCATATCGTTATACGTTATAACGCAATGCTACATAACGTTATACGTTATATCGTAATACAACATATCGTTATACGCTATATCGTAATACTATACATCGTTCTATGTTGTAACGCATTACTACATAACGTTGTACGTTACATCGTAATGCTACATAACGTTATACGTTATATCGTGATGCCGCATAACGTTATACGTCATGACGTAATTCTACAAATCGTTATACGTTATATCGTAGCGCTACATAACGTTATACGTTATATCGTATACCATATATCGTTTTGCGTTATAACGTTAAGCTACATAACGTTATACGTTATGTCGTAATACCATATAACGTTGTGCGTTATATCGTAGTACCATATGGCGCTATACGTTATATCGTAATACTACAATCGTTATTCGTTATATCGTAATACTATATAACATTATACGTTGTAACGTAATGCTACATAACGTTATAGGTTATGTCGTAATGCTACATAACGTTATACGTCATATCGTAATACTACATAACGTTATTCGTTATATCGTAATTCTACATAACGTTAATCGTTATAACGCAATACTATACAACGTTCTACGTTGTAACGTATTACTACATAACGTTGTACGTTACATCGTAATGCTACATAACGTTATACGTTATATCGTGATGCTGCATAACGTTATTCGTTATATCGTAAGACTATATAGTGTCATACGTTGTAACGTAATGCTACATAACGTTATACGTTATGTTGTAATGCTACATAACGATATACGTCATATCGTAGTACAACATATCGTTATACGTTATAACGCAATGCTACATAACGTTATACGTTATATCGTATAACAACATATCGTTATACGTTATATCGTAATACTAAACAACGTTCTACGTTGTAACGTATTACTACATAACGTTGTACGTTCCATCGTAATGCTACATAACGTTAAACGTTATATCGTGAAGCTGCATAACGTTATACGTGATGACGTAATACTACATATCGTTATACGTTATATCGTAATACTACATATCGTTATACGTTATGTCGTAATACTTCATAACGTTACACGTTATATCGTAATACCAGATAACGTTATACGTTATAACGTAATACCATATATCGCTATACGTTATAACGTAATGCTACATAACGTTATACGTTATGTCGTAATACCATATAACGTAGTTTGTTATAACGTAGTACCATATAGCGCTATACGTTATAGCGTAATGCTACATAACGTTATACGTTATGTCGTAGTGCTACATAACGTTATACGTTATATCGCAATACCATATACCGTTATACGTTATTACGAAATGCTATATAACGTTTTACGTTATGTCGTAATACAACAAAACGTTATACGTTATAATGTAATGCTACATAACGTTATACGTTAAATCGTAATACAACATATCGTTATACGTTATATCGTAATACTATACATCGTTCTATGTTGTAACGCATTACTACATAACGTTGTACGTTACATCGTAATGCTACATAACGTTATATCTTATATCGTGATGCTGCATAACGTTATACATCATGACGTAATACTACGAATCGTTATACGTTATATCGTAGCGCTACATAACGTTATACGTTATATCGTAATACCATATACCGTTATACGTTATTACGTAATGCTACATATCGTTATACGTTATGTCGTAATACAACATATCGTTATACGTTATAATGTAATGCTACATAACGTTATACGTTATATCGTAATACAACATATCGTT
>NC_057779.1:17628553-17631705 GCF_014825855.1 Bombus pyrosoma
ATTACGTTATAACGTATAACGTTATGTAGTATTACGTTATAACGTATAACGTTATGTCATATTACAATATAACGTATAACGATATGTAGCATTACGTTATAACGTATAACGTTATGTAGATATATGTTATATCGTATAACGTTATATAGTGTTACGATACAACGTATAACGTTATGTAGCATTACGTTATAACGTATAACGTCATGTAGCATTGCGTTATAACGTATAACGTTATATGGTATAAGGATGTAACGTATAACGTTATGTAGCATTACGTTACAACGTATAACGCTACGTAGATATATGTTATAACGTATAACGTTATGTAGCATTACGTTATAACGTATAACGTTACGTAGTATTACGTTATAACGTATAACGTTATGTAGTATTACGTTATAACGTATAACGTTATGTAGCATTACGTTATAACGTATAACGTTATATAGTATTACGTTATAACGTATAACGTTATATGGTATTAGGATGTAACGTATAACGTTATGTAGCATTACGTTATAACGTATTACGCTATGTAGATATATGTTATAACGTATAACGTTATGTAACATTACGTTATAACGTGTACGTTATATAGTATTACGTTATAACGTATAACGTTATGTACTATTACGTTATAACGTATAACGTTTTGTCATATTGCGATATAACGTATAAAGTCATGTAGTATTACGCTATAGCGTATAGCGTTATGTATCATTACGTTATAACGTATAACGTTATGTAGACATATGTTATAACGTATAACGTTATATAGCAATACGTTATAACGTATAACGTTATATGGTATTAGGATGTAACGTATAACGTTATGTAGCATTCCGTTATAACGTATAACGTTATGTCATATTACAATATAACGTATAACGATATGTAGCATTACGTTATAACGTATAACGCTACGTAGATATATGTTATAACGTATAACGTTATGTAGCATTACGTTATAACGTATAACGTTACGTAGTATTACGTTATAACGTATAACGTTATGTAGTATTCCGTTATAACGTATAACGTTATGTCATATTACAATATAACGTATAACGATATGTAGCATTACGCTATAACGTATAACGTTATGTAGATGTATGTTATATCGTATAACGTTACATAGTGTTACGATACAACGTATAACGTTATGTAGTATTACGTTATAACATATAACGATATGTAGTATTACGATATAACGTATAATGTTATGCAGCATTACGTTATAACGTATAACGCTATGTAGGTATATGTTATATCGTATAACGTTATGTAGCATTGCGTTATAACGTATAACGTTATGTAGCATTACGTTATAACGTATAACGCTACGTAGATGTATGTTATAACGTATAACGTTATGCAGCATTACGTTATAACGTATAACGTTACGTAGTATTACGTTATAACGTATAACGTTATGTAGTATTACGTTATAACGTATGACGTTATGTCATATTACGATATAACGCATAACGTCATGTAGCATTACGTTATAACGTATAACGTTATGTACTATTACGTTATAACGTATAACGTTTTGCAATATTGCGATATAACGTATAAGCTCATGTAGTATTACGTTATAGCGTATAACGTTATGTAGCATTACGTTATAACGTATAACGTTATGTAGCATTACGTTATAACGTATAACGTTATATAGTATTACGTTATAATGTTTAATGTTATATGGTATTAGGATGTAACGTATAACGTTATATAGCATTAAGTTATAACATATAGCGATATGTAGTATTACCATATAACGTATTACGCTATGTAGATATATGATATAACGTATAACGTTATGCAGCATTACGTTAGAACGTATAACGTTATATAGTATTACGTTATAACGTATAACGTTATGTAGCATTACGTTATAACGTATAACGTTATATAGTATTACGTTATAACGTATAACATTATATGGTATTAGGATGTAACGTATAACGTTATGTAGCAGTACGTTATAACGTGTTACGCTATGTAGATATATGTTATAACGTATAACGTTATGTAGCATTACGTTATAACGTATAACGTTATGTAGCATTACGTTATAACGTATAACGTTATATATTATTACGTTATAACGTATAACGTTATGTACTATTACGTTATAACGTATAACGTTTTGTCATATTGCGATATAACGTATAAGGTCATGTAGCATTACGCTATAACGTACAACGTTATATACTATTACGTTATAACGTATAACGTTTTGTCATATTGCGATATAACGTACAAGGTCATGTAGTATTACGTTATAGCGTATAACGTTATGTAGCATTACGATATAACGTATAACGTCATGTAGCATTACGTTATAACGTATAACGTTATATACTATTACGTTATAACGTATAACGTTTTGCATTATTGCGATATAACGTATAAGGTCATGTAGTATTACGTTATAGCGTATAACGTTATGTAGCATTACGTTATAACGTATAACGTTATGTAACATTACGTTATAACGTATAACGTTATATAGTATTACGTTATAACGTATAAGGTTATATGGTATTAGGATGTAACTTATAACGTTATGTAGCATTACGTTATAACATATAGCGATATGTAGTATTACGATATAACGTATAACGTTATGTAGCTTTACGTTAGAACGTATAACGCTACGTAGATATGTGTTATAACGTATAACGTTATGTAGCATTACGTTATAACGTATAGCGTTACGTAGTATTACGTTATAACGTATAACGTTATGTAGTATTACGTTATAACGTATAACGTTATGTCATATTATGTTATAACGTATAACGTCATGTAGTATTACGTTATAGCGTATAACGTTATGTAGGATTACGTTATAACGTATAACGCTACGTAGATATATGTTATAACGTACAACGTTATGTAGCATTACGTTATAACGTATTGCGTTACGTAGTATTACGTTATAACGTATAACGTTATGTAGTATTACGTTATAACGTATAACGTTTTGTCATATTGCGATATAACGTATAAGGTCATGTAGTATTACGTTATAGCGTATAACGTTATGTAGCATTACGTTATAACGTATAACGTTATGTAGACATATGTTATAACGTATAACGTTATATAGTATTACGTTATAACGTATAACGTTATATGGTATT
>NC_057779.1:17632205-17633590 GCF_014825855.1 Bombus pyrosoma
TTATACGTTATATCGTAATACCATATAACGTTATACGTTATATCGTAATACCATATAACGGTATTGATTACAAAGTAATACCACATATCGTTATACGTTATATCGTAATACCATATAACGTTATACGTTATATCGCAATACCATATAACGTTATACGTTATATCATAACAGTATTTAACGATATACTTTATAATGTAATCCCACATATCGTTATACGTTATATCCTAATACTATATAACGTTATACTATATATCATAATACTATATAACGTTATACGTTATATCATAATACTATATAACGTTATACGTTATAACGTAATACCATATAGCGTTATACGTTATATCGTAATACCATATAACGTTATACATTATATCATAATACTACTTAACGTTATACTTTATAATGTAATACCATATAACGTTATACGTTATATCGTAATACCATATAACGTTATACGTTATATCGTAATACCATATAACGTTATTGATTACAAAGTAATACCACATATCGTTATACGTTATATCGTAATACTATATAACGTTATACGTTATATCATAATACTATATAACGTCACACGTTATAACGTAATACCACATATCGTTATACGTTATATCGTAATACCATATAGCGTTATACGTTATATCGTAACACCATATAACGTTATTGATTACAAAGTAACACCACATATCGTTATACGGTATATCGTAATACCATATAACGTTATACGTTATATCATAATACTACTTAACGTTATAATTTATAATGTAATACCACATATCGTTATACGTTATGTCGTAATACCATATAACGTTATGCGTTATATCGTAATACTATACAACGTTATACGTTATATCCTAATACCATGTACAACGTTATACTATATATCATAATACTATATAACGTTATACGTTATATCATAATACTATATAACGTTATACTATATATCATAGTACTATATGACGTTATACGTTACATCGTAATACCATATAATGTTATGCGTTATATCGTCATACTATATAACGTTATACGTTGTATCCTAATACTCTATAACGTTATACTATATATCATAATGCTGTACAACGTTATACGTTATATCATAATACTATATAACGTTAAACGTTATAACGTAATACCATATATCGTTATACGTTATATCGTAATACCATATAGCGTTATACGTTATATCCTAATACCATATAACGTTATACATTAAATCATAATACTAGTTAACGTTATACTTTATAATGAAATACCATATAACGTTATACGTTATATCGTAATACCATATAACGTTATTGATTACAAAGTAATACCACATATCGTTATACGTTATGTCGTAATACTATATAACGTTATACGTTATATCATAATACTATATAACGTTA
>NC_057779.1:17634090-17635209 GCF_014825855.1 Bombus pyrosoma
TATGTGATATTACGTTATAACGTATAACGTTATATAGTATTATGATATAACGTATAACGTTATATAGTATTATGATATAACGTATAACGTTATATAGTGTTACGATATAACGTATAACGATATGTGGTATTACTTTGTAATCAATAACGTTATATGGTATTACGTTACAACGTATAACGTTATATAGTATTATGATATATAGTATAACGTTATATAGCATTAGCATATAACGTATAACGTTATGAAGTATTACGATATAACGAATAACGTTTTATAGTATTATGATATAACGTATAACGTTATGTAGTATTACGATATAGCGTATAACGTTATATGGTATTACGATATACCGTATAACGATATGTGGTATTACATTATAAAGTATAACGTTAAGTAGTAGTATGATATAACGTATAACGTTATATAGTATTATGATATAACGTATAACGTTATATGGTATTATGATATAACGTGTAACGTTATATAGTATTACGATATAACGTATAACGCTATATGGTATTACGATATAACGTATAGCGATATGTGGTATTACATTATAAATTATAACGTTAAGTAGTATTATGGTATAACGTATAACGTTATATGGTATTACGATATAACGTATAACGATATGTGGTATTACCTTGTAATCAATAATGTTATATGGTATTACGTTTAACGTATAACGTTATATAGTATTATGATATAACGTATAACGTTAGATAGTATTATGATATATAGTATAACGTTATATAGTATTAGGATATAACGTATAACGTTATATAGTATTACGATATAACGCATAACATTATATGGTATTACGATGTAACGTATAACGTTATATAGTATTACGATATAACGTATAACGTTGTATAGTATTATGATATAACGCATAACGTTATATAGTATTATGATATAATGTATAACGTTATATAGTATTACGATATAACGTATAACGTTATATGGTATTACGATATAACGTATAACGACATGTGGTATTACATTATAAAGTATAACGTTAAGTAGTATTATGATATAACGTATAACGTTATATGGTATTACGATATAACGTATAACGATATGTGGTATTACGTTATAACGTATAACGTTGTATAGTAT
>NC_057779.1:17635709-17636740 GCF_014825855.1 Bombus pyrosoma
TAGTATTTCGTTATAACGTATAACATTATGTATTATTACGTTATAACGTATATCGTTTTATGGTAATGAGTTATAACGTATGTCGTTATATGGTAATACGATATAACGTATATCGATATATGGTAGTACGTTATAACGTATAACGTTCAGTAGTACTACGTTATAACGAATAATGTTATGTAGTATTACGTTATAATGTGTGACGTTATATCGTAATACGTTTTAACATAAAACATTATGTATTATTCCGTTATAATGTGTATCGTTATGCGGGTAATACGATATAACGTATATCGTTATATGGTAGTTCGTTTTAACGTATAACGTTCTGTAGTAGTTCGTTGCAACGTATATCGTTATATAGTAGTACGTTATGATGTATAACGTTCTGTAGTATTTCGTTACAACGTATAACGTTATATAGTAGTACGTTATGATGTATAACGTTCAGTAGTATTTCGTTATAACGTATAACATTATGTATTATTACGTTATAACGTATATCGTTTTATGGTAATGAATTATAGCGTATGTCGTTATATGGTAATACGATATAACGTATATCGATATATGGTAGTACGTTATAACGCATAACTTTCAGTAGTACTACGTTATAACGAATAATGTTATGTAGTATTACGATATAATGTATGATGTTTTTTTCGTAATACGTTATAACGTAAAACATTATGTATTATTATGTTATAATGTATATCGTTATATGGTAATACGTTATAACGTATGTCGTTATACGGTAATACGATATAAGTGTATCGATATATGGTAGTACGTTATAACGTATAACGTTCAGTAGTACTACGTTATAACGAAAAATGTTATGTAGTATTACGTTATAATGTATGACGTTATATCGTAATACGTTATAACGTAAAACATTATGTATTATTCCGTTATAATGTATATCGTTATATGGTAACACGTTATAACGTATATCGTTATATGGTAGTACGTTATAACGTATAACGTTCTGTAGTAGTTCGTTACAACGTATATCGTTATATAGTAGTACG
>NC_057779.1:17637240-17639442 GCF_014825855.1 Bombus pyrosoma
GTATTACGATATAACGTATAACGTTATATAGTATTACGATATAACGTATAACATTATATGATATTACGATGTAACGTATAACGTTATATAGTATTATGATATATAGTATAACGTTATATAGTATTATGGTATAACATATAACGTTATATGGTATTACGATATAACATATAACGTTATATGGTATTACGATAAAACGTATAACGATATGTGTTATTACGTTATAACGTATAACGTTATATAGTATTATGATATAACGTATAACGTTATATAGTATTACGATATAACGTATAACGCTATATGGTATTACGATATAACGTATAACGATATGTGGTATTACATTATAAAGTATGACGTTAAGTAGTAGTATGATATAACGTATAACGTTATATGGTATTACGATATAACGTATAACGATATGTGGTATTACTTTGTAATCAATAGCGTTATATGTTATTACGATATAACGTATAACGTTATATGGTATTACGATGTAACGTATAACGATATGTGGTATTACCTTGTAATCAATAATATTATATGGTATTACGTTATAACGTATACGTTATATAGTATTATGATATAACGTATAACGTTATATAGTATTATGATATATAGTATAACGTTATATACTGTTAGGATATAACGTATAACGTTATATGGTATTACGATATAACGTATAACGATATGTGGTATTACATTATAAAGTATAACGTTTAGTAGTATTATGATATAACGTATAACGTTATATGGTATTACGATATAACGTATAACGATATGTGGTATTACTTTGTAATCAAATACGTTATATAGTATTACGATATAACGTATAACGATATGTGGAATTACGTTGTAATCAATAACGTTATATGGTATTACGATATAACGTATAACGTTATATGGTATTACTTTGTAATCAATAACATTATATGGTATTACGTTATAACGTATAACGTTATATAGTATTATGATATATAGTATAACGTTATATAGTATTAGCATATAACGTATAACGTTATGTAGTATTACGATATAACGAATAACATTATATAGTATTACGATATAACGCATAACGTTATATAGTATTATGACATAATGTATAACGTTATATAGTATTATGATATAACGTATAACGATATGTGGTATTACATTATAAAGTATAACGTTAAGTAGTAGTATGATATAACGTATAACTTTATACGATATTACGATATAACGTATAACGATATGTGGTATTACTTTGTAATCAATAACGTTATATGGTATAACGTTATATAGTATTATGATATATGGTATAACGTTATATAGTATTAGCATATAACGTATAACGTTATGTAGTATTAGATATAACGTATATCGTTATATCGTATTACGTTATAACGTATAACATTATATGGTATTACGATGTAACGTATAACGTTATATGGTATTATGGTATATAGTATAACGTTATATAGTATTATGGTATAACGTATAACGTTATATGGTATTACGGATATAACGTATAACGTTATATGGTATTACGTTGTAACGTATAACGTTATATAGTATTATGATATAACGTATAACGTTATATAGTGTTATGATATAACGTATAACGTTATATAGTATTATGATATAACGTATAACGATATGTGGTATTACCTTGTAATCAATAATGTTATATGGTATTACGTTATAACGTATAATGTTATATAGTATTATGACATAACGTATAACGTTATATAGTATTATGATATAACGTGTAACGTTATATAGTATTATGATATAACGTATAACGTTATATAGTATTATGATATAACGTATAACGTTATATAGTATTATGATATAACGTATAACGTTATATAGTATTATGATATATAGTATAACGTTATATAGTATTAGGATATAACGTATAACGTTATATAGTATTACGATATAACGCATAACATTATATGGTATTACGATGTAACGTATAACGTTATATAGTATTATGATATATAGTATAGCGTTATATGGTATGATGATATATAGTATAACGTTATATAGTATTATGGTGTAACGTATAACGTTATATGGTATTACGATATAACGTATAACGATATGTGGTATTACATTATAGAGTATAACGTTAAGTAGTATTATGATATAACGTATAACGTTATATGGTATTACGGATATAACGTATAACGTTATATGGTATTACGTTATAACGTATAACGTTAT
>NC_057779.1:17639942-17641150 GCF_014825855.1 Bombus pyrosoma
ATACCATATAACGTTATTGATTAGAAAGTAATACCACATATCGTTATACGTTATATCGCAATACTATATAACGTTATACGTTATATCATAATACTATATAACGTTATACGTTATAACGTAATACCATATAACGTTATTGATTAGAAAGTAATACCACATATCGTTATACGTTATATCGTAATACCATATTACGTTATACTTTATATCATAATACTACTTAACGTTTTACTTTATAATGTAATACCACATATCGTTACACGTTATATCGTAATACTACATATTGCTATACGTTATATCGTAATACCATATAACGTTATACGTTATATCGTAATACCATATAACGTTGTACGTTATATCGTCATACTATATAACGTTATACGTTATATCCTAATACTATATAACGTTACATTATATATCATAATACTATATAACGTTATACGTTATAACGTAATACCACATATCGTTATACGTTTTATCGTAATACCATATAACGTTATACGTTATATCGTCATACTATATAACGTTATACGTTATATCTTATTACTATATAACGTTATACTATCTATCATAATACTACATAACGTTATACGTTATAACGTATTACCACATATCGTTATACGTTGTATCGTAATACCATATAACGTTATACGTTATATTGTAATACCATATAACGTTATACGTTATATCGTAATACTACATATTGCTATACGCTATATCGTAATACCATATAAAGTTATACGTTATATCGTAATACTATATAACCCTATACGTCATATCATAATACTATATAACGTTATACTATATATCATGATGCTATATAACGTTATACGTTATATCATAATACTATATAACGATATACTATATATCATAATACTATATAACGTTATATGTTATATCATAATACAATATAACGTTATACGTTATATCCTAATACTATATAACGTTAAACGTTATAACGTAATACCACATATCGTTATACTATATATCATAATACTATATAACGTTATATGTTATATCATAATAGTATATAACGTTATACGTTATATCATAATAGTATATAACGTTATACGTTATATCATAATACTATATAACGTTATACGTTATAACGTAATAGCACATATCGCTATACGTTATTTCGTAATACCATATAACGTTATACGTTATATCATAATACTATATCACGTTATTCGTCATATCATAATACTATA
>NC_057779.1:17641650-17643482 GCF_014825855.1 Bombus pyrosoma
ATAACGATATGTGGTATTACGTTATAACGTATAACGTAATATAGTATTAGGATATAACGTATAACGTTATATAGTATTACGATATAACGTATAACGTTATATAGTATTACGATATAACGTATAACTTTATATGGTATTACAATATAACGTATAACGTTATATAGTATTACGACATAACGTATGACATTATATGGTATTAAGATATAACGTATAACGTTATATAGTATTAGGATACAACGTATAACGTTATATAGTATTACGATATAACGTATAACGTTATATAGTATTACGTTATAACGTATAACGCTATATAGTATTATGATATACAGTATAACGTTATATAGTACTATGACATTGCGTATAACGTTATATGGTATTACAATATAACGTATAACGTTATATGGTATTACGATATAACGTATAACGTTATATGGTATTACGATGTAACGTATAACGTTATATGGTATTACGATATAACGTATAACGTTATATAGTATTATGATATATAGTATAACGATATGTGGTATTACGTTATAACGTACAACGTTATATAGTATTATGATATATAGTATAACGTTATATAGTATTATGATATATAGTATAACGTTATATAGTATTATGATATATAGTATAACGTTATATAGTATTATGATATATAGTATAACGTTATATACTATTATGATATATAGTATAACGTTATATAGTATTATGGTATAACGTATAACGTTATATGTTATTACGATATAACGTATAACGTTATATGGTATTACGATATAACGTATAACGTTATATGGTATTACGATATAACGTATAACGTTATATAGTATTATGATATATAGTATAAAGCTATGTGTGGTATTACGTTATAACGTATAACGTTACATAGTATTAGGATATAACGTATAACGTTATATAGTATTACGATATAACGTATAACGTTATATAGTATTACGTTATAACGTATAACGCTATATAGTATTATGATATATAGTATAACGTTATATAGTACTATGACATTGCGTATAACGTTATATGGTACTACGATATAACGTATAACGTTATATAGTATTATGATATATAGTATAACGCTATGTGTGGTATTACGTTATAACGTATAACGTTACATAGTATTAGGATATAACGTATAACGTTATATAGTATTACGATATAACGTATAACGTTATATGGTATTACGATATAACGTATAACGATATGTGGTATTACGATCTAACGTATAACGTTATATGGTATTACGATATAACGTATAACGATATGTGGTATTACGATATAACGTATAACGTTATATAGTATTATGATATATAGTATAACGCTATGTGTGGTATTACGTTATAACGTATAACGTTACATAGTATTAGGATATAACGTATAACGTTATATAGTATTACGATCTAACGTATAACGTTATATGGTATTGCGATATAACGTATAACGTTATATAGTATTATGATATATAGTATAACGCTATGTGTGGTATTACGTTATAACGTATAACGTTACATAGTATTAGGATATAACGTATAACGTTATATAGTATTACGATCTAACGTATAACGTTATATGGTATTACGATATAACGTATAACGATATGTGGTATTACATTATAACGTAAAATGTTTAGTAGTACTATGATATAACGTATAACGTTATATGGTATTACGATATAACGTATAACGACATGTGGTATTATGTTGTAATCAATAATGTTATATGGTATTACGTTATAACGTATAACCTTATATGGTATTACGATATAACGTATTACGTTATATGGTATTACGATATAACGTATAACGTTATATAGTATTACGATA
>NC_057779.1:17643982-17645464 GCF_014825855.1 Bombus pyrosoma
TTTCTTTGCTGACTGAGATATTTTTAACGTTTAACAGCTCGATTTTCTCTATTTTACACGCCGAACGTAGTGCCCGGCACGTTCAGCGTCGAAACAAACAATGGAGCTCGAAAATTGCAATCGTAACATGATTTCGATGATAATTAACTGTTATTTCGTTCCCGATTGAGATATTTCTAACGTTTAAGCGCTCTTTTTTTCCATTCTACAAGCAGCACGTACTGCACTTTACGTTCAGCATCGAAGCCATAAAAGTAGCATGCGAAATGCAATCGTAACTCGATTTTTGACGATAATTAACTGTTATTTCTTTCCTGATTGAGACATTTTTAACGTTTAAAAACTCTTTTTTCTTCATTTTACGCGCAGCACGTACTGCGCAGTACGTTCACCGTCGAAGCCATAAAAGTAGCATGCGAAATGCAATAGCAACTCGATTTTGGTGATAATTAACTGTCATCTCCTTCCTGGTGGAGATATCTCTATGTTCAAGCCGCCATTATACTCCATTTTACACGCCGAACGTAGTGCATTCCAGGTTCAGCGTAGAAGCTATCAAGGAAGCTTGCAGAATGCAATCGTATCTCGATTTTGTCGTTAATTATCTGTTATTTCATTGCTGACTGAGATATTTTTAACGTTTAAAAGCTCGGTTTTCTCCATTTTACACGGCGAACGGAGTGCCCGGCACGTTCAGTGTCGAAACAAACAATGGAGCTCGAAAATTGCAATCGTAAAACGATTTTGATGATAATTGACTGTTATTTCTTTCCTGGTGGAGATATCTCCAAGTTCAAGCCGCCATTATACTCCATTCTACACGCCGAACGTAGTGCTTTCCAGGTTCGGCGTCGAAGCCATAAAGGAAGTTTGCAAAATGCAATGGTACGTCGATTTTGCGATAACTGATTAACATTTCGTTCCTGATTGAAATATTTCTAATGTTTAAGCGTTGTTTTCGCTCCATTTTACGTGCCGGACGAACTGCCCGACACGTTCAGCGTCGAAGCTATAAAAGAAGCTTGCAGAATGCAATCGTAACCTGATTTTGACGTTAATTATCTGTTATTTCTTTGCTGACTGAGATATTTTTAACGTTTAAAAGCTCGGTTTTCTCCATTTTACACGGCGAACGGAGTGCCCGGCACGTTCAGTGTCGAAACAAACAAAGGAGCTCGAAAATTGAAATCGTAACTCGATTTTTGACGATAATTAACTGTTATTTTGTTCCCCATTGAGATATTTCTAACGATTAAGCGCTCTTTTTTCTTCATTTTACGCGCAGCACGTACTGCACAGTACGTTCAGCGTCGTAGCTATAAAAGTAGCTTGCGGAATGCAATTGTAACTCGATTTTTGACGTTAATTATCTGTTATTTCTTTGCTGACTGAGATATTTTTAACGTTTAAAAGCACAGTTTTCTCCATTTTACACGCCGAACGTAATGCCCGGCACGTTCATCTTCGAAACGAACAAAGGAG
>NC_057779.1:17645964-17647088 GCF_014825855.1 Bombus pyrosoma
TTATAACGTATAACGGAATATAGTATTACGATATAACGTATAACGTTAAACAGTATTACGGTATAACGTATAACCTTATAAGGTAATATGTTATAACGTATAACGGTATGTAGTATTACCTTATAACGTATAACGTTATGTAGTATAACGTTACAACGTAAAACGTCATATAGTATTACGATATAACGTATAACGTTATATGGTATTACGATATAACGTATATGGATATGTTGTATTTCGATATACCGTATAACGTTACGTAGCATTACGATATAACGTATAACGCTATGTAGCATTACGATATAACGTATAACGATATGTAGTTATTCGTTACAACGTATAATGTTATATAGGATTACGATATAACGTATAACCTAATAAGGCAGTATGTTATAACGCATAACGGTATGTAGTATCACCTTATAACGTATAACGTTATGTAGTATAACGTTACAACGTAAAAGGTTATATAGTATTACGATATAACGTATATCGATATGTAGTGTTACGTTATAACGTATAACGATATATGGTAATGCGATATAACGTATAATGATATGTTGTATTACGATATAAGGTATAACGTTATGTAGTGTTACGTTATAACGTATAACGATATGTAGTGTTACGTTATAACGAATAACGTTATGTAGCGTTACGATATAACGAATAACGTTATGTAGTACTACGTTACAACGTATAACGTTATGTAGCATTACGATATAACGTATAACGTTATGTAGTACTACGTTACAACGTATAACGTTATATTGTATTACGATATAACGTATAACGTTATGTAGCAATACGATAAAACGTATAACGTTATGTAGTATTACGTTATAGCGTATAACGTTATATAGTATTACCATATGACGTATAACGATATATGGTATTACGATATAACGTATAACGTTATATGGTTATACGATATAACGTATAACGTAATGTAGTATTAGGATACAACGTACAACGTTATGTGGTGTTACGATATAACGTATAACGGTATGTAGTATTACCTTATAACGTATAACGTTATGTAGCATTACGATATAACGTATAACGTTATGTAGCATTATGTTATAGCGTATAACGATATGTCGTATTACGATATAATGTATAAC
>NC_057779.1:17647588-17650633 GCF_014825855.1 Bombus pyrosoma
TTCCAATTCCAATTCCAGTACAATTCTCGGGCGTTCCAGTTCAGCACTTATCGATCAAGTGGTCAAGCAGTCAACACCACGTCACATTCGATCAAGTCGTCACCCATTCCAGTTCAGCATTCCAGTTCCGTTCTCGTTCTGCTCTCGTTCAACGCTCGAGCAAGTCATCATCAAGTGTTCGGGCGAATACAGTCAGTCAACGCAACGATACTAAAAGAGTCTCAGGTCGTACTCACTCGTCGTTGTTCGTACAAGCATTCACTATTGTATCACCGCAGTTTTTGGTTCGATTAAATATATAGTAACCTGTTAACCGCAGCGTTATTTCAATTAATCACCATTATTATCCCGCAAGAAATAAGGGATCGTACGATTCGTGGTGTCGATTAGTCAATCGAAACGGGAATTTACGACTCTCGTTGGCGCGCTTCTTCGAGATCGCGTCTCCCCGCGAACGTGTGATAGTTCAGCGGAGATACAATCATTTAGGTTTATTTAGCCTTGAAAATTTAAAAACAATAATTGTATTGGATTTGATAGGGAAGAGAGTTGACATAGGGCAAACCGAACGATTTGCCCTGTATAAAGAATCAAATACGGGGGAAGCCGCGCTCCGTATTGTCTTCGTAACACCAATAGCAGCGGAGATACTTTCAATTACAATTATTTGGCTTTGAAAATTTAAAAACTATAAATGCATTGGATTTGGCATGGAAGGGAGTTGACATAGGGAAAACCGAACGATTTGCCCTGTATAAAGAATCAAATGTGGAGTATAACGCGCATCAAATTGCTTACATAACACCAATAGCAGCAGAGATACGTTAAATCAGAGTTATTTGTACTTGAAAATTTAAAAACTATAAATACATTGGATTTGACAGGGAAGGGAGTTGACATAGGGAACACCGAACGATTAGCCCTGTATAAAGAATCAAATGTGGAGTATAACGCGCATCGAATTGTCTAGATAACCCAATAATACTAGAGAACGTTATACGTTATATCGTAATACCACATAACGCTATACGTCATATAGTAATACCACATAGCGTTATGCGTCATAACGTAATTCTACATAACGCTGTATGCTATAACGTAATACTATACAACGTATTACGTTATAGCGTAATACAATATAACGTTATACGCCACATCGTAATACCACACAACGTTATACGTTATACCGTAATACCACATAACGTTATACGTTATATCGTAATACCACATAACGTCATACAGTATTACGATATAACGTATAACGTTATATGGTATTGCGATATAACTTATAACGTTATACAGTATTACGATATCACGTACAACGATATGTAGTATTACGATATAACGTATAACGTTATACAGTATTACGATATAACGTATAACGTTATACAGTATTGCGATATAACGTATAACGTTATGTAGTGTTACGATATAACGTACAACGATATGTAGTATTACGATATAACGTATAACATTATGTAGCATTACGTTATAACGTATAACGTAATGTAGTATTAGCATATAACGTATAACGTAATGTAGTATTAGGATATAACGTATAACGTTATCTGGTATTACGATATAACGTATAACGGTATATAGTATTACCTTATAACGTATAATGTTATGTAGTATAACGTTACAACGTAATAAGTTATGTAGCACTACGTTATAGCGTATAACGATATGTAGTAATTCGTTACATCGTATAACGTTATATAGGATTACGTTATAGCGTATAACGTTATGTAGTATTACGTTATAATGTATAACGTTATGTAGTGTTACGTTATAACGTATAACGTTATACAGTATTACGATATAACGTACAACGATACGTAGTATTACGATATAACGTATAACGTTATGTAGTATTACGTTATAACGTATAACGTAATGTAGTATTAGCATATAACGTATAACGTAATGTAGTATTAGGATATAACGTATAACGTTATCTGGTATTACGATATAACGTATAACGGTATATAGTATTACCTTATAACGTATAATGTTATGTAGTATAACATTACAACGTAATAAGTTATGTAGCATTACGTTATAGCGTATAACGATATGTAGTAATTCGTTACAACGTATAACGTTATATAGGATTACGATATAGCGTATAACGTTATGTAGCATTACTATAAAACGTATAACGTTATGTAGTAATACGTTACATCGTATAACGTTATATAGTATTACGATATAACGTATGGCGCTATGTAGCATTACGTTACAATGTAAAACGTTATATAGCATTACGATAAAACGTATAACGATATGTAGTTATTCGTTACAACGTATAACGTTATATAGGATTACGATATAACGTATAACCTTATAAGGCAATATGTTATAACGCATAACGGTATGTAGTATTACCTTATAACGTATAACGTTATGTAGTATAACGTTACAACGTAAAACGTTATATAGTATTACGATATAACGTATAACGTTATGTGGCATTACGATATAACGTAAAACGATATGTAGCATTACGTTATAGCGTATAACGTTATGTAGTATTCCGATATAACGTATAACGTTATGTACTGTTACGTTATTACGTATAACGGTATATAGTATTACGATATAACGTATAACGATATGTTGTATTACGATATAAGGTATAACGTTATGTAGTGTTACGTTATAACGTATAACGATATGTAGTGTTACGTTATAACGAATAACGTTATGTAGTATTACGTTATAGCGCATAACGTTATATAGTATTACGATATGACGTATAACGTTATATGGTATGACGATATAACGTATAACGATATGTAGTATTACGATATAACGTATAACGATATGTAGTATTACGATATAACGTATAACGTTATATACTGTTACGTTACAACGTATAACGATATATGGTATTACGATATAACGTATAACGATATGTTGTATTACGATATAAGGTATAACGTTATGTAGTGTTACGTTATAACGTATAACGTTATGTAGTACTACGTTACAACGTATAACGTTATATAGTATTACGTTATAACGTATAACGTAATGTAGTAT
>NC_057779.1:17651133-17653228 GCF_014825855.1 Bombus pyrosoma
AACGTTATATAGCATTACGTTACAGTGTACAACGTTACATACTATGACGGTATAACATATAACGTTATGTAGTATTACGTTATAACGTGTAACGTTATACTGTATTACGATATAACGTGTAACGTTATATACTATTACGATATAACGTATATCGTTATGTAGTATTACGTTATAACGTAGAACGTTATGTGGTATTACGTTATGGAGTATAACGTTATATAGTATTACGTTACAGTGTATAACGTTATATACTATTACGTTATAACGTATAACGTTATGTAGTAATACGCTATAACGTATAACGTTATGTGGTATTACGTTATAACGTATAACGTTATGTAGTAATACGCTATAACGTATAACGTTATGTGGTGTTACGTTATAACGTATAACGTTATATGGTATTACGTTATCTCGTATAACGTTATGTAGTAATATGATATATCGTATAACGTCTTGTGGTATTACGTTATGGAGTATAACGTTATATGGTATTACGTTACAGTGTATAACGTTACATACTATGACGGCATAACATATAACGTTATGTAGTATTACGTTATAACGTGTAACGTTATGTAGTATTACGTTATAACGTGTAAGGTCATATAGTACTACGATATGACGTATAACGTTGTATAGTATTATGATTTAACGCATAACGTTATATAGTATTGCGATATAACGTATAACGCTGTATAGTATTATGATTTAACGTATAACGTTATATAGTATTACGATATGACGTATATCGTTATGTAGTATTACGTTATAACGTATAACGTTAAGTAGTATTACGTTATAACGTATAACGTTACGTAGTATTACGCTATAACGTATAACGTGGTATGGTATTATGTTATCTCGTATAACGTTATGTAGTATTATGATATATCGTATAACGTTATGTGGTATTACGTTACAGTGTATAACGTTATATACTATTACGGTGTAACATATAACTTTATGTAGTGTTACGTTATATCGTATAACGTTATACAGTATTACGATATAACGTATATCGTTATGTAGTATTACGTTATAACGTATAACGTTATATGGTATTACGTGATCTCGTTTTAACGTTATGTAGTATTATGATATATCGTATAACGTTATGTGGTATTACGTTATAGAGTATAACGTTATATAGTAGTACGACATGAGGTATAACGTTGTATAGTATTATGATTTAACGTATAACGTTATATAGTATTACGATATGTCGTATATCGTTATGTAGTATTACGTTATAACGTATAACGTTATACAGTATTACGATATAACGTGTAACGTTATATACTATTACGATATAACGTATATCGTTAAGTAGTATTACGTTATAACGTATAACGTTATATGGTATTACGTTATCTCGTTTTAACGTTATGTAGTATTATGATATATCGTATAACGTTATGTGGTATTACGTTATAGAGTATAACGTTATATAGTATTACGTTACAGTGTAGAACGTTATATACTATTACGTAATAACGTATAACGTTATGTAGAAATACGCTATAACGTATAACGTTATGTGGTATTACGTTATAAAGTATAACGTTATATGGTATTACGTTATCTCGTATAACGTTATGTAGTAATATGATATATCGTATAACGTTATGTGGTATTACGTTATGGAGTATAACGTTATATAGTATTACGATATGACGTATAACGTTATGTAGTATTACGTTATAACGTGTAACGTTATGTAGTATTACGTTATTACGTGTAACCTCATATAGTACTACGATATGACGTATAACGTTGTATAGTATTATGATTTAACGTATAACGTTATATAGTATTACGATATAACGTATAACGTTGTATGTTATTACGATATAACATTTAACTTTACGTAGTATTCTGTTATATCGTATAACATTATGTAGTATTACGTTATAACGTATAACGTTATACAGTACTACGATATGACGTATAACGTTGTATAGTATTATGATTTAACGTATAACGTTATATAGTATTACGATATGACGTATAACGTTATGTAGTATTACGTTATAACGTATAACGTTATGTAGTATTACGTCATAACGTACAACGTTATGTAGTATTATGATAT
>NC_057779.1:17653728-17654734 GCF_014825855.1 Bombus pyrosoma
GCATAACGTTATATAGTATTACGATGTAACGTATAACGTTATGTGGTATTACGTTATCTCGTATAACGTTATATGGTATAACGTTATGGCGTATAACGTTATATAGTACTACGACATGACGTATAACGTTGTATAGTATTATGATTTAACGCATAACGTTATATAGTATTACGATATGACGTATATCGTTATGTAGTATAACGTTATAACTTATAACGTTATGTAGTATTACGTTATAACGTATAACGTTATGTAGTAATACGCTATAACGTATAACGTCATGTGGTATTACGTTATACCGTATAACGTTATATGGTATTACGGTATAACATATAACGTTATGTACTATTACGTTATAACGTAAACCGTTATATGGTATAACGTTATGGAGTATAACGTTATATAGTACTACGACATGACGTATAACGTTGTATAGTATTATGATTTAACGTATAACGTAATATAGTATTACGATATAACGTATATCGTTGTATGGTATTACGATATAATATTTAACGTTATGTAGTATTCTGTTATTTCGTATAACGTTATGTAGTATTACGTTATAACGTATAACGTTATACAGTACTACGATATGACGTATAACGTTATATACTATCACGATATAACGTATAACGTTATTTGGTATTACTATATAACATATAACGTTATGTAGTATTACGTTATAACGTGTAACGTTATGTGGTATTACGTTATAACGTATAACGTTATATGGTAC
Source organism: Bombus pyrosoma (assembly GCF_014825855.1). Taxonomy (NCBI): domain Eukaryota; kingdom Metazoa; phylum Arthropoda; class Insecta; order Hymenoptera; family Apidae; genus Bombus; species Bombus pyrosoma. Next base: position 17,654,468 of record NC_057779.1, read on the forward strand.
TACGATATAACATATAACGTTATGTAGTATTACGTTATAACGTATAACATTAAATAGTACTACGATTAGACGTATAACGTTGTATAGTATTATGATTTAACGAATAACGTTATATACTATCACGATATAACGTATAACGTCGTTTGGTATTACGATATAACATATAACGTTATGTAGTATTACGTTATAACGTGTAACGCTATGTAGTATTACGTTATAAAGTATAACGTTATGTAGTAATACGCTATAACGTATAACGTTATGTGG
>NC_057779.1:17655234-17658918 GCF_014825855.1 Bombus pyrosoma
ATATTTGAAGTATTCACGAGATTCGTGGAACCTTGCTTTTGTATCTCTGCCAAGTCAAACGTGGAGAGGCACTTCGCACTTCCCAGCTGGTCCAATATCTCCATGATATTAGGCGGTGCATAAGCGTTGACTGTCGTCTCGCTGATCAATTTCCCAGTTTCTGCCTCTTCTGAAAGTTCTTTGGTATTAGTATTGTTTACCTTGATTGGGAACTCGGAAGATTTCTCAGTCGTAACCCTGTCTGTGGTGCCGTGCGTCCTCTTATTATTTAAAGTAATATTATCCTTTATCACTGTAACGGAATAGTGTTTGTATTGAAAAGATGATTATTTCAAATGATCAGCATCCCTCTTTTGACTTAGATTTCTATCAGGGTATTTACTTACACATTTTTCTTCACAGGTTATTGCTCTTGTTCTTTTCCAGACATCTTCCTCTATATTCGGGTCGCTTAGACGATTCCGCAACGGCGGTACAAATCTCCGATGCTAGCGGTTGTTGTAACTTATTTCTACACTGTTGGCCTATTTTTGTTTCTTTCTTATGAAGTTGTCGTTGCCTTGTGCTTGTCGGTTTTACCTATAATTTTGGAGCTAATCTATCCATTGTTAGTAAGAAGGCATTATTGTTTATAGTTTTTACAATTCTATTCTACAACGCTGCGTCGCTCGCTTGGAATGGTTGCTTGAAAATTTAAAAACTATAATTGGATTGTATTTGACAGGGAAGAGAGTTAACATAAGGCAAACAGAACGATGTGCCCTGTATAAAGAATCAAATGTGGACTATTACGCGCATTGAATTGCCCAGATAACCCCAATAGCAGCGGAGATACGTTCAGTTAGATTTACTTGGTGTTGAAAATTGAGAACTGCGAATGCATTGGATTTGTCAGGGAAGAGAGTTAACATAGGGTCAACCGAACGATGTGCCTTGTATAAAGAATGAAATGTGGAGTATAACGCGCTCCGAATTGCCTTCGTAACCCCAATAGCAGCGGAGATACGTTCAATTAGATTTATTTGGCCTTGAAAATTTTAGTACTATAATTGCACTGGAATTAACAGGGTAGAGTGTTGACATAGGGCAAACCGAACGATGTGCCTTGCATAAAGTATCAAATGTGGAGTATAACGCGCACCAAGTTGTCTTCGTAACCCCAATAGCAGTGGAGATACGTTCAATTAGATTCATTTGGCGTTGAAAATTTAAAAACTATAACTACACTGGAATTGACAGGGAAGAGAGCTGACATAGGGCAAACCGAACGATGTGTCCTGTATAAAGCATGAAATGTGGAGTGTAACGAGCTCCGAATTGTCCTCGTAAACTCAATAGCAGCGGAGATACGCTCAATTAGATTTATTTGGTGTTGAAAATTTAAAAACTACAATTTCATAGGACTAGACAAGCAAGAGAGTTAACATAGGGCAAACCGAAGGATGTGCCTTGTATAAAGAATCAAATGTGGAGTATAACGCGCACCGAATTGTCTTCATACTTCATACTACACTCCGCTGCTATTGGGGTTGTGAAGACAATTCGGTGAGCGTTATACTCCACATTTCATTCTTTATACAGGGCACATCGTTCGGTTTTCCCTATGTTAACTCTCCTGCCTGTCAAGTCCTATGCAATTATAGTTTTTAAATTTGCAAGGCCAAGCAATTCCAATTGAGCGTATCTCTGCTGCTACTGGGGTTACGAGGACAATTCGGTGCGCGTTATACTCCACATTTGATTCTTTATACAGGGAACATCGTTCGGTTTGCCCTATGTTAACTCTCTTGCCTGTCAAATCCAATACAATTATAGTTTTTAAGTTTTCAAGGCCAAATAAATCAAATTCAACGTATCTCCGCTGCTATTGGGGTTACGAAGACAATTCGATTCGCGTTATACCCCACATTTGACTCTTTATACAGGGCATATCGTTCGGTTTGCCATATGTCAACTATCTTCCCTGTCAATTACAGTGCAATTATAGTTTTAAAATTTTCAAGGCCAAATAAATCTAATTGAACCTATCTCCGCTGCTATTAGGGTTACGAAGACAATTCGGTGCGCGTTATACTCCACAGTTCATTCTTTATACAGGGCACATCGTTCGGTTTGCCCCATTTCAAATCTCTTTCCTCTGAATTATAGTGCAATTATAGTTTTTAAATTTTCAAGGCCAAATAAATCTAATTGAACGAATCTCCGCTGCTATTGGGGTTACGAAGACAGTTCGGTGCGCGTTATACTCCACATTTCATTCTTTATACAGGGCACATCGTTCGGTTTGCCCTATGTCAAATCTCTTCCCTGTCAATTACAGTGAAATTATAGTTTTTAAATTTTCGAGGCCAAACAAATCTAATTGATCGTATCTCCGCCGCCATTGGGGTTACGATGACATTTCGATGCGCGTTATACTCCACAGTTCATTCTTTATACAGGACACATCTTTCTGTTTGCCCCATTTCAAATCTCTTTCCTCTCAATTATAGTGCAATTATAGTTTTTGAATTTTCAAGGCCAAACAAATCTAATTGATCGTATCTCCGCCGCCATTGGGGTTACGATGATATTTCGATGCGCGGTATACACCACATTTCATTCTTTATACAGGACACATCGTTCGGGTTGCCCTATGTTAACTCTCTTCCCTGTCAAATCCAGTGCAATTATAGTTTTTAAATTTTCAAGGCCAAATAAATCTAATTGAACGAATTTCCGCAGCTATTCGGGTTACGAAGGCAATTAGGAGCGCGTTATACTCCACATTTCAATCTTTCTACAGGGCACATCGTTCGGTTTGCCCTATGTTAACTCTCTTGCCTGTCAAATCCTATGCAATTATAGTTTTTAAATTTTCAAGGCCAAGTAAATCTATTTGAACGTATCTCCGCTGCTATTGGGGTTACGAAGACATTTCGATGCGCGTTATACTCCACATTTCATTCCTTATACAGGACACATCGTTCGGTTTGCCCTATGTTAACTCTCTTCCCTGTCAAATCCAGTGCAATTATAGTTTTTAAATTTTCAAGGCCAAATAAATCTAACAGAACGTATCTCCGCTGGAATTGGGGTTACGAAGACAATTCGGAGCGCATTTTACACCACATTTCATTCTTTATACAAGACACATCGTTCGGTTTGCCCCATGTCAAATCTCTTCCCTGCCAATGATAGTTCAATTATAGTTTTTAAATTTTCAAGGCCAAATAAATCTAACAGAACGTATCTCCGCTGGAATTGGGGTTACGAAGACAATTCGGTGCGCGTTATACTCCACATTTCAATCTTTACACAGGGCACATCGTCCGGTTTGCTCTATGTTAACTCTCTTGCCTGTCAAGTCCTGTGCAAATATAGCTTTTATATTTTCAAGGCCAAATAAATCGAATTGAACGTATCTCCGCTGTTATTGGGGTTACGAAGACAATTCGGAGCGCATTTTACTCCACATTTGATTCTTTATGCAAGGCACATCGTTCGGTTTGCCCTATGTCAACACTCTACCCTGTTAATTCCAGTGCAATTATAGTACTAAAATTTTCAAGGCCAAATAAATCTAATTGAACGTATCTCCGCTGCTATTGGGGTTACGAAGGCAATTCGGAGCGCGTTATACTCCACATTTCATTCTTTATACAGGGCACATCGTTCGGTTTGCCCTATGTTAACGCTCTTGCC
>NC_057779.1:17659418-17661754 GCF_014825855.1 Bombus pyrosoma
GTTATACGTTTTATCGTAGTACCATATAACGTTATACGTTATATCGTATTAGTACATAACGTTATACGTTGTAACGTAGTACTACATAACGTTATACGTTCTATCGTAATACTACATATCGTTATACGTTATATCGTAATACAATATAACGATATACGTTATATCGTAATTCTATATAACGTTATATGTTATAACGTAACACTACATAACGTTATACGTTATAACGTAATACTACATATCGTTATACACTATAACGTAATACTACATATCGTTGTACGTTATAGCATAGTACCTTATAACGTTATACGTCATATCGTAATACTATATAACGTTATACGTTATAACGTAATTCTACATAACGTTATACGTTATAACGTAACACTACATATCGTTATACGTTATAGCGTAATACTACATACCGTTATACGTTATAGCGTAGTACCTTATAACGTTATACGTCATATCGTTATACTATTTAACGTTATACGTTATAACGTAACACTACATAACGTTATATCGTAAGACTATATCGTTATACGTTATAACGTAACACTACATAACGTTATACGCTATAACATAATGATGCATAACGTTATACGTTTTATCGTAATACTGTATAACGTTTTACGTTGTAACGTATTGCTACATAACGTTATACGTTATATCGTAATACTACATGTCGTCATACGTTATAGCGTAACACGGCATAACGTTATACGTTATAACGTAATACTATATAACGTGATGCGTTATAACGTAATACTACATATCGTTATACGTTATAGCGTAGTACCTTATAACGTTATACGTCATATCGTAATACTATATAACGTTTTACGCCGAAACGTTATACTACATATCGTTATACGTTATATTGTAATACCATATAACGTTATAACATTCTATGTTACGTAACACTACATAACGTTATATCGTAATACTATATCGTTGTACGTTATAACGTAACACTACATAACGTTATACGCTATAACATAATGCTACATAACGTTATACGTTATAACGTAATACTATATAACGTTATACGTTGTAACGTAATACTACATAACGTTGTACGTTATATCGTAATACCACATATCGTCATAAGTTATAGCGTAGTACCTTATAACGTTATACGTTATATCGTATTTCTATATAACTTTATATGTTATAACGTAACATTACATAACGTTATACGTTATATCGTAATAGTATATAACGTTATACGTTATAAGGTGATACTACATATCGTTATACGTTATAACATATTACCTTATAAGGTTATACGTTATATCGTAATCCTACATAACGTTATACGTTATAACGTAATACTACATACCGTTATACGTTATAGCGTAGTACCTTATAACGTTATACGTCATATCGTAATACTATAAAACGTTACACGTTGTTACGTAAAACTACATAACGTTATACGTTATACCGTAATAGTATATAACGTTATACGTTATATGGTAATACTACATATCGTTATATGTTATAACATATTACCTTATAAGGTTATAGGTTATATCGTAATCCTACATAACGTTATACGTTATAACGTAATACTACATATCGTTATACGTTATAGCGTAGTACCTTATAACGTTATACGTCATATCGTAATACTATAAAACGTTATACGTTGTTACGTAAAACTACATAACGTTATACGTTATACCGTAATACTACATACCGTTATACGTTATATCGTAATACGATATAACGTTATACGTTATAACGTAATACTCTATATCGTTATACGTTATAACGTAACACTACATAACGTTATATCGTAAGACTATATACCGTTATACGTTATAACGTAACACTACATAACGTTATACGCTATGACATAATGCTACATAACGTTATACGTTATATCGTAATACTATATATCGTTATACGTTGTTACGTAATACTACATAACGTTATACGTTATACCGTAATACTACATATCGTTATACGTTATATCGCAATACCATATAACGCTATACGTTATGTCGTAATACTCAATATCGTTATACGTTATAACGTAACACTACATAACGTTATATCGTAAGACTATATATCGTTATACGTTATAACGTAACACTACATAACGTTATACGCTATAACATAATGCTACATAACGTTGTACGTTATATCGTAATACTATATAACGTTTTAGGTCGAAACGTTATACTGCATAACGTTATACGTTATATCGTAATTCTACATACCGTTATACGTTATATCGTAGTACCATATAACGTTATACGTTATATCATATTACCATAAAACGTTATACGTTATATCGTATTACCATATAACGTTATACGTTATAACATAATTCT
>NC_057779.1:17662254-17664983 GCF_014825855.1 Bombus pyrosoma
ATAACGTTATACGTTATAAGGTAATACTACATAGCCTTATACGCTATAACGTAATGCTACATAACGTTATACGTTATATCGTAATACTACATAACGTTATACGTTATATCGTAATACAACATATCGTTATACGTTATAACGTAACACTACATAACGTTATACGTTATATCGTAATACTACATAACGTTATACGCTATAACGTAATGCTACATAACGTTATACGTTATATCGTAATACTACATAACGTTATACGCTATAACGTAATGCTACAAAACGTTATACGTTATATCGTAATACAACATATCGTTATACGTTATAACGTAATACTACATAACGTTATACGCTATAACGCAATGCCAAATAACGTTATACGTTATATCGTAATGCTACATAACGTTATACGCTATAACGTAATGCTACATAACGTTACACGTTATATCGTAATGCAACATATCGTTATACGTTATATGGTAATACAACATATCGTTATACGTTATATCGTAATACCATATATCGTTATACGGTATAACGTAACACTACAAAACGTTATACGTTATATCGTAATACTACATAACGTTATACGCTATAACGTAATAAGTCATGCGTTGTAACGTAATACTATATAGAATCATACGTTGTAACGTATTACTACATAACGTTATACGTTACATCGTAATACTACATATCGTTATACGTTATATCGTAACTCTACATAACGTTATACGTTATATCGTAATACTACATAACGTTATACGCTATAACGCAATGCCAAATAACGTTATACGTTATATCGTAATGCTACATAACGTTATACGCTATAACGTAATGCTACATAACGTTATACGTTATAAGGTAATACTACATAGCCTTATACGCTATAACGTTATGCTACATAACGTTATACGGTATATCGTAATACTACATAACGTTATACGTTATATCGTAATACAACATATCGTTATACGTTATAACGTAACACTACATAACGTTATACGTTATATCGTAATACTACATAACGTTATACGCTATAACGTAATGCTACATAACGTTATACGTTATATCGTAATACTACATAACGTTATACGCTATAACGTAATGCTACATATCGTTATACGTTATATCGTAATACTATATAACGTAATACGTTACATCGTAATACTACATAACGTTATACGCTATAACGTGACTCTACATTTCGTTATACGTTATATCGTAATACTATATAACGTTATACGTTGTGACGTAGTACTGCATAACGTTATACGCTATTACGTAATGCTACATAACGATATACGTTATATCGTAATGCTACATAACGTTATACGTTATATCGTAATACTATATAATGTTATACGTTATATCGTAATACTATATAACGTTATACGTTATAACGTAACACTACATGACGTTATTTGCTATAACGTAATGCTACATGATGTTATACGTTATATCGTAATACTAGGTAACGTTATACGTTATAAGGTAATACTACATAGCCTTATACGCTATAACGTAATGCTACATAACGTTATACGTTATATCGTAATACTACATAACGTTATACGCTATAACGTAATGCAACATAACGTTATACGTTATATCGTAATGCTACATAACGTTATACGTTATATCGTAATGCTACATAACGTTATACGTTATATCGTAATACAACATATCGTTATACGATATAACGTAGCACTACATAACGTTATACGTTATATCGTAATGCTACAAACGTTATACGCTATAACGTACTGCTACATAACGTTATTCGTTGTATCGTAATGCTACATAACGTTATACGTTACATCGTAATACTAGGTAACGTTATACGTTATAAGGTAATACTACACAGCCTTATACGCTATAACGTAATGCTACATAACGTTATACGTTATATCGTAATACTACATAACGTTATACGCTATAACGTAATGCAACATAACGTTATACGTTATATCGTAATGCTACATAACGTTATACGTTATATCGTAATGCTATATAACGTTATACGTTATATCGTAATACAACATATCGTTATACGGTATATCGTAATACCATATATCGTTATACGTTATAACGTAACACTACATAACGTTATACGTTATATCGTAATACTACATAACGTTATACGCATTAACGCACTGCTACATAACGTTATACGTTATATCGTAATACTATATAACGTTATACGTTATATCGTAATACTACATAACGTTATACGCTATAACGTGACACTACATTTCGTTATACGTTATATCGTAATACTATATAACGTTATACGTTGTAACGTAGTACTGCATAACGTTAAACGCTATTACGTAATGCTACATAACGTTATACGTTATATCGTAATGCTACATATCGTTATACGGTATAACGTAATGCTACACAACGTTATACGTTATATCGTAATACAATATATCGTTATACATTATATCGTAATACCATATATCGTTATACGTTATAACGTAAGACTACATAACGTTGTACGTTATATCGTAATACAACATAACGTTATAAGTTATATCGTAATAAGTCATGCGTTGTAACGTAATACTATATAGAATCATACGTTTTAACGTATTACTACATAACGTTATACGTTACATCGTAATACTACATATCGTTATACGTTATATCGTAACACTACATAACGTTATACGTTATATCGTAATACTACATAACGTTATACGCTATAACGTAATGCTACATAACGTTATTCGTTA
>NC_057779.1:17665483-17666735 GCF_014825855.1 Bombus pyrosoma
GGTATTACGTTATCTCGTATAACGTTATGTAGTATTATGATATATCGAATAACGTTATGTGGTATTACGTTATGGAGTATAACGTTATATAGTATTACGTTACAGTGTTTAACGTTATATACTATTACGGTATAACATATAACGTTATGTAGTATTACGCTATAACGTGTAACGTTATGTAGTATTACGTTATAACGTAAAAAGTTATATGGTATAACGTTATGGAGTATAACGCTATATAGTACTACGACATGAGGTATAACGTTGTATAGTATTATGATTTAACGTATAACGTTATATAGTATTACGATATGACGTATATCGTTATGTAGTATTACGTTATATCGTGTAACGTTATACAGCATTACGATATAACGTATAACGTTATATACTATTAGGATATAACGTATATCGTTATGTAGTATTACGTTATAACGTATAACGTTATATGGTATTACGTTATCTCGTTTAACGTTATGTAGTATTATGATATATCGTATAACGTTATATGGTATAACGTTATGGCGTATAACGTTATATAGTACTACGACATGACGTATGACGTTGTATAGTATTATGATTTAACGCATAACGTTATATAGTATTACGATATGACGTATATCGTTATGTAGTATTACGTTATAACTTATAACGTTATGTAGTATTACGTTATCCCGTATAACGTTATGTAGTAATATGATATATCGTATAACGTTATGTGGTATTACGTTATGTAGTATATCGTTATATAGTATTACGTTACAGTATATAACGTTATATACTATTACGTTATAACGTATAACGTTATGTAGTAATACGCTATAACGTATAACGTTATGTGGTATTACGTTATAACGTATAACGTTATATGGTATTACGTTATGTCGTATAACGTTATGTAGTAATATGATATATCGTATAACGTTATGTGGTATTACGTTATGGAGTATATCGTTATATAGTATTACGTTACAGTGTATAACGTTATATACAATTACGGTATAACATATAACGCTGTGTAGTATTACGTTATAACGTGTAACGTTATGTGGCATTACGTTATAACGTATAACGTTATATGGTACTACGATATAACATATAACGTTATGTAGTATTACGTTATAACGTATAACATTAAATAGTACTACGATATGACGTATAACGTTATGTGGTATAACGTTATAACGTATAACGCTATATGGTATTACGATATAACGTCTATCGTTGTATGCTATTATGATATAACGTATAA
>NC_057779.1:17667235-17670337 GCF_014825855.1 Bombus pyrosoma
GTATAACGTTATGTAGTATAACGTTACAAATGTAAAACGTTATATAGTATTACGATATAACGTGTAACGTTATGTAGCATTACGACTTAACGTATAACGATATATGGCATTACGATATAACATAGAACGATATGTTGTATTATGATATAGCGCATAACGTTATGTAGCATTACGATAAAATGTATAACGTTATGTAATATTACATTATTACGTGTAACGTTTTGTATCATTACGTTATAGCGTATAGCGTTATGTAATATTACGACATAACGTATAAAGATAAATGGCATTACGATATAACGTATAACGATATATAGTATTACGATATAACGTATAACGTTATGCAGTGTTTCGTTACAATGTATGACTCTGTATAGTATTACGTTACAACGTATGACTCTGTATATTATTACGATATAACGCATAACGTTGTGTAGCATTACGATATAACGTATAACTATAGGTAGCATTACGATATAACGTATAACGTTATGTAGCATTACGTTATAGCGTATAACGTTATGTAGCATTATGATATGACGTATAACGTTATGTAGCATTACGATATATCGAATAACGTTATGTAGCATTACGATATAACGTATAACGTCATGTAGCATTACGATATAAGGTATAACGTTATGTAGTAATACCTTACAACATATAAAGTTATATAGTATTATGATATAACGTATAACGTTATAAGGTAATATGTTATAACATATAGCGATATGTAGTATTACGATGTAACGTATAACGTTATGTAGTATAACATTACAACGTAAAACGTTATATAGTATTACGATATAACGTATAACTTTATGTAGCATTACGTTACAACGTATAACGTTATATAGTATTACGACATAACGTATAACGTTATGTTCTATTTCGTTACAACCTATAACGCTATATAGTATTACGATATAACGTATAACATTACGTAGTATTACGTTACAACGTATAACGTTATATAGTATTACGACATAACGTATAACGTTATGTAGTATTTCGTTACAACGTATAACGCTATATAGTATTACGATATAACGTATAACTTTCTGTAGCATTACGATATAACGTATAACGTTATGTACTATTTCGTTAAGACGTATAACGTTATGCAGTATAACGTTACAACATAAAACGTTACATAGTATTACGATATAACGTGTAACGTTGTATAGTGTTACGTTACAACGCATAACGTTATAGGGTAATTCGTTATAACGTATAACGTTATGTGCTATTACTTTACAACGTATAACGTTATATAGTATTATGATATAATGAATAACGTTATAAGGTTATATGTTATAACGTATAGCGATATGTAATAATACGTTATAACGAATAACGTTATGTAGTATAACTTTACAACGTAAAACGTTATAAGGTATTACGATATAACGTATAACGTTATGTAGTATTACGATATAGAGTATAACGTGATGTAATAGTACATTATAACGTGTAACGTTTTGTAGCATTACGTTATAGCGTATAGCGTTATGTAATATTACGACATAATGTATAACGATATATGGCATTACGATATAACGTATAACCATATGTAGTATTACGATATAACGTATAGCGTTATGCAGTGTTTCGTTACAATGTATGACTCCATATAGTATTGCGTTACAACGTATGACTCTATATAGTATTACGATATATCGTATAATGTTATGTAGTACTACGTTACAACGTATAACGTTATATAGTATTATGATATAACGTATAACGTTATGAGGTAATATGTTATAACATATAACGATATGTAGTACTACGATATTATGTATAACGTTATGTAGTATTACGGTATAACGTATAGCGTTATATAGTATTACGTTATAGCGCATAACGTTACGTAGTATTACGATATAACATATAACGTTATGTAGTATTACGATATAAGGTATAACAATATGTAGTATTTCGATATAACGTATAAAGTTATGTAGTATTACATTACAATGTATGACTCTATATAGTATTACGTTACAACGTATGACTCTTTATAGTATTACGATATATCGAATAACGTTATGTAGTACTACGTTACAACCTATAACGTTATATAGTATTATGATGTAACGTATAACGTTATAAGGTAATATGTTATATCGTATAGCGATATGTAGTATTACGTTATAACGTATAACGTTATGTAGTATAACGTTACAACGTAAAACGTTATGTAGTATTACGATATAACGTATGACGTCATGTAGCAATTCGATATAACGTATGACGTTATATGGTATTACGATGTCACGTACAACGTTATATGGTATTACGATATAACGTATAACGATATGTAGTATTACGATATAACGTATAACCTTATGTAGCATTGCGATATAACGTATAACTTTATGCAGCATTACGACATAACGTATAACGTTATGTACTATAACGATATAACGTAAACGATATGTAGTATGACGCTACAACGTATAACGTTGTGTAGTATTCCCTTATAACGTGTAACAATATGTAGCATTACGATATGTCGTATAACGTTATGTAGCATTACGATATAACGTGTAACATTATGTAGCATTATGATATAACGTATAATGTTATGTAGCATCACACTATAACGAATAACGCTATGTAGCATTACGATATAACGTATAACGTTATGTGGTCATGCGTTATAACGTACATCGTTATGTCGTAGTACGATATAATGTATAACGTTATGTACTATTACGACATAACGTGTAACGTTATGTAGCATCACGATATAACGTATAACGTATAAAGTCATGTAGCATTACGTTATAGCGTATCACGTTATGTAGCGATATGATATAACGTATAACGTTATGTAGCATTACGATATAACGTATAACGATATGTAGCATTACGATATAACGTATAACGTTATGTAGCATTACGATATAACGTATAACGTTATGTAGCATTACGTTATAGCGTATAATGCTATGTAGTATAACCTTATAACGTATAACGTTACATAGTGTTACGATGTAACGCATAACGTTATGTAGCATTACGATATAACGTATAACGTTATGTAGTATTACGATATAACGTATAACGTTATGTAGCATTACTTTAGAGCGTATA
>NC_057779.1:17670837-17672840 GCF_014825855.1 Bombus pyrosoma
AACGCTACATAACGTTATATGTTATATCGTAATACTACATAACGTTATACGTTATATCGTAATACTACATAGCGTTATACGTTATAACGTAATACTACATAACGACATACGTTATAACGTAATACTATATAACGTTATACATTATAACGTCATTCCATATAACGTTATACGTTATAACGTAATGCTACATAACGTTATACGTTGTAACGAAATTGTATATAACGTTATACGTTATAAGATAATACTATATAACGTTATACATTATAACGTCATTCCATATAAAGTTATACGTTATAACGTAATGCTACATAACGTTATACGTTTTAACGTAGTACTACATAACGTTATACGACATATCGTAACAGAATATAACGTTATACGTTATATCGTACCAGTATATAACGTTATACGTTAAATCGTAACAGTATATAACGTTATACGTTATAACGTAATAGTATATAACGTTATACGTTATAACGTAATGCTACATAACGTTATACGTTATAACGTAATGCTACATAACGTTATACGTTATATCGTAATACTATAATGTTATACGTTATAACGTCATTCCATATAAAGTTATACGTTATAACGTAATGCTACATAACGTTATACGTTTTAACGTAGTACTACATAACGTTATACGACATATCGTAACAGTATATAACGTTATACGTTATATCGTACCAGTATATAACGTTATACGTTAAATCGTAACAGTATATATCGTTATACGTTATAACGTAATAGTATATAACGTTATACGTTATAACGTGATGCTACATAACGTTATACGTTTTAACGCAATACTACATAACGTTATACGATATATCGTAACAGTGTATAACGTTATACGTTATATCGTAACAGTATATAACGTTATACGTTATATCGTAACAGTATATAACGTTATACGTTATAACGTAATAGTATATAACGTTATACGTTATAACGTAATGCTACATTAGGTTATATGTTATATCGTAATACTACATAACGTTATACGATATAACGTAATGCTACATATCGTTATACGTTAAAACGTAATACTACATAACGTTATACGTTATAACGTAGTGCTACATAACGTTATATGTTATATCGTAATACTACATAACGTTATACCTTATAACGTAATACCATATAACGTGATACGTTACAACGTCATTCCATATAACGTTATACGTTATAACGTAATGCTACATGACGTTATACGTTAAAACGTAATACTACATAACGTTATACGTTATAACGTAATGCTACATAACGTTATACGTTATATCGTAAAACTACATAACTCTTTACGTTATAACGTAATACTACATAACGTTATACGTTATAACGTATTACAAAATAACGTTATAATTTACAACGTATTGCTACATAACGTTATACGTTATATCGTAATACTATATAGCGTTATACGTTATAACGTAATACTACATAACGTCATACGTTATAACGTAATTCTATATAACGATGTACGTTATATCGTAATAACATATAACGTTATACGTTGTAACATAACGCTACATAATGTTATATGTTATACCGTAATACTACATAACGTTATACGCTATATCGTAATGCTACATAACGTTATACGTTAAAACGTAATACTACATAACGTTACACGTTATATCGTAAAACTACATAACGTTATACGTTTAAACGTAATACTACATAACGCTATACGATAAATCGTAACAGTATATAACGTTATACGTTGTAACGAAATTGTATATAACGTTATACGTTATAAGATAATACTATATAACGTTATACGTTATAACGTCATTCCATATAACGTTATACGTTATAACGTAATGCTACATAACGTTATACGTTTTAACGTAGTACTACATAACGTTATACGACATATCGTAACAGTATATAACGTTATACGTTATATCGTACCAGTATATAACGTTATACGTTAAATCGTAACAGTATATAACGTTATACGTTATAACGTAATAGTATATAACGTTATACGTTAT
>NC_057779.1:17673340-17674471 GCF_014825855.1 Bombus pyrosoma
TATATCGTCATATGGCAGTACGTTACAACGTATAACGTTCAGTAGTATTACGTTATAACGTATAATGTTATGTATTATTACGTTATAGCGTACATCGTTATATGGTAATACGTTATAACGTATATCGTTATATGAAAAATACGTTATAACGTATACCGTTAAGTAGTAATACCTTACAACGTATAACGTTTTATAGTATTACGTTATAACGTATATCGTTAAGTATTATTACGTTATAACGTATATCGTTATATAGTAATACGTTATAACGAATAACGTTATGTAGTATTTCGTTATAACGAATAACATTACGTATTAATACGTTATAACGTATATCGTTATATGGTAGTACGATATAACGTATAACGTTCAGTAGAAATACGTTATTACGTATATCGTTATATGGTAGTACGTTATGATGTATAACGTTCAGCAGTAATTCGTTATAACGTATAACATTATGTATTATTACGTTATAATGTATATCGTTTTATGGTAATACGTTATAACGATTAACCTTATGTAATATTACGTTATAACGTATATCGTTATATGGTAGTACGTTATAACGTATAACGTTATGTAATATTACGTTATAACGTATATCGTTATAGGGTAATACGTTATAACGTATAACGCTATGTAATATTACGTTATAACGTATATCGTTATATAGTAATACGTTATAACGAATAACGTTATGTAGTATTTCGTTATAACGAATAACATTACGTATTAATACGTTATAACGTATATCGTTATAGGGTAATACGTTATAACGTATAACGTTATAGGGTAATACGTTATAACGTACAGCGTTATGCAGTCTTACGTTAAAACCTATAACGTTATATACTATTACGTTATAACGTATAACCTCATGTAATATTACGGTATAACTTATATCGTTATCTGGTAGTACGTTATAACGAATAACGTTCAGTAGTATTACGTTATAACGCATAACGTTATGTATTATTACGTTATAACGTACATCGTTGTATAGTAATACGTTATAACGAATAACGTTATGTAGTATTTCGTTATAACGAATAACATGACGTATTATTACGTTATAACGTATATCGTTATATGGTAATACGTTATAACGTATATCGTCATATGGCAGTA
>NC_057779.1:17674971-17677261 GCF_014825855.1 Bombus pyrosoma
CGTATAACGTTATGTAGTGTTACGATATAACGTATAACGTTATATAGTACTACGTTATAGCGTATAACGTTATGTAGTATTACGATATATCATATAAAGTTATGTAACATTTCGTTATAACGTATAACGTTATATAGTATTACGTTGTAGGGTATAACGTTATGTAGCAGTACGTTATTACGTATAACGTTATATACTATTACGCTATAACGTATGACGTTATGTAGGATTACGATATATCATATAAGGTTATGTAACATTACGTTATAACGTATAACGTTACATAGTATTACGTTGTAAGGTATAACGTTATGTAGTGTTACGTTATAACGTATAACGTTATATGGTAATACGTTATAACGTATAACGATATGTAGCTTTACGTTATAACGTATAACGTTATATAGTATTACGTTATAACGTATAATGTTATATACTATTACGTTATAATGTTTAACGTTATGTAGCATTACGATATAACGTATGACGTTATGTAGCATTACGTTATAACGTTTAACGTTATATAGTACTACGTTATAACGTATAACGTTATGTAGTATTACGATATAACATATAAAGTTATGTAACATTACGTTATAACGTATAACGTTATATGGTAATACGTTATAACGTATAACGATATGTAGCTTTACGTTATAACGTATAACGTTATATAGTATTACGTTATAACGTATAATGTTATATACTATTACGTTATAATGTTTAACGTTATGTAGCATTACGATATAACGTATAACGTTATGTAGCATTACGTTATAACGTTTAACGTTATATAGTACTACGTTATAACGTATAACGTTATGTAGTATTACGATATATCATATAAGGTTATGTGACATTACGTTAAAACGTATAACGTTATATAGTATTACGATGTAAGGTACAACGTTATGTAGCATTACGTTATTACGTATAACGTTATATACTGTTACGATATAACATATAACGTTATGTAGCATTACGTTATTACGTATAACGTTATATACTATTACGTTATAACGTATAAAGTTATATACTATTACGTTATAACGTATAACGTTATGTAGCATTGTGTTATAACGTATAAAGTTATGTAGTATTACGATAAAACATATAACGTATTGTAGCATTACGTTATAACATATACCGTTATGTAGTATTACGATATAACATATAACGTTACGTAGCGTTACGTTATAACATATAACGTTATATGGTAATACGTTATAACGTATAACGTGATGTACTATTACGTTGTAACGTATAACGTTATGTAGCATTACGATATAACGTGTAACGTTATATACTGTTACGACGTAACGTATAACGTTATGTAGTATTAAGATAAAACATATAACGTAATGTAGCATTACATTATAACATATAACGTTATGTAGTATTACGATAGAACATATAACGTTATGTAGCGTTACGGTATAACATATAACGTTATATGGTAATACGTTATAACGTATAACGTTATGTAGTATTACGATATAAGATATAACGTTATGTAGTATTACAACATAACGTATAACGTTATGTAGCATTGCGATATAAAGTATAACGTTATATGGTGATACGTTATAACGTATAACGTTATGTAGTAATACGATATAATGAATAACGTTATATAGCATTACGTTATAACGCTTAACGTTATATGGAATTACGTCATAACGTATAACGTTATATAGTATTATGTTATAACGTATAACGTTATATACTATTACGTTATAATGTATAACGTTATGTAGCATTACGATATAACGTATAACGTTATGTAGCATTACGTTATAACGTTTAACGTTATATGGAATTACGTTATAACGTATAACGTTATATAGTATTACGTTATAACGTATAACGAGATGTAGTATTACGTTGTAACGTATAACGTTATGTAGCATTACGTTATAACGTATAACGTTATATACTGTTACGATATAACGTATAACGTTATATAGTACTACGTTGTAACGTATAACGTTATGCAGTATTACGATATATCACATAAGTTTATGTAACATTACGTTATAACGCATAACGTTATATGGTAATACGTTATAACGTATAACGTTATGTAGTATCACGTTATAACGTATAACGTTATCTAGTATTACGTTATAACGTATAACGTTATGTAGTGTTACAATAGAACATATAACGTAATGTAGCATTACGTTATAACGTATAACGTTATATACTATTACGTTATAACGTATAACGTTATGTAGCATTACGTTATAACGTATAACGTTATATGGTAATACGTTATAACGTATAACGT
>NC_057779.1:17677761-17678907 GCF_014825855.1 Bombus pyrosoma
TATACGTTATATCATCATACTACAGAACGTTATACGTCATAACGTAGTACTATATAACGTTATATGTTATATCGTAATACCATATAACGTTATACGCTATATCGTAATACTATACAACATTATACGTCAATACGTAGTACTATATAACGTTATATGTTATATCGTAATACCGTATAACGTTATACGCTATATCGTAATAGCATATAACATTATACGTTATATCATCATACTACAGAACGTTATACGTCATAACGTAATACTATACAACGTCATACGTTATAACGTAATACTATATATCGTTATACGTTACAACGTAATACTATACAACGTTATACGCCATAACGAAGTGCTATATAACGTTATACGTTATATCAAAATACTACACAACTTTAATGGTCATAACATAGTACTATATAACGTTAAACATTATATCCTAATACCATATAAGATTATACGTTATATCATAAAACTACACAAAGATATTCGTCATAACGTAGTACTATACAACGTTATATTTTATATCGTAATACCGTATAACGTTATACGCTATATCGTAGTAACATATAACGTTATATGTTATATCGTAATACCATATAACGTTATGCATTATATCATCATACTACAGAACGTTATACGTCATAACGTAATAACATATAAAGTTATATGTTATATCGTAATACTACACAACGTTATACGTCATAACGTAATACTATACAACGTTATACGTCATAACGTATTACTATATAACGTTATACGTTATATCATCATACTACAGAACGTTATACGTCTTAACGTAATACTATACAACGTCATACGTTATAACGTAATACTATATATCGTTATACGTTACAACGTAATACTATACAACGTTATACGCCATAACGTAGTGCTATATAACGTTATACGTTATATCAAAATACTACAGTACGTTATACGTCATAACGTAATACTATATAACGTTATATGTTATATCGTAATACCGTATAACGTTATACGCTATATCGTAATACCGTATAACGTTATACGCTATATCGTAGTAACATATAACGTTATATGTTATATCGTAATACTACACAACGTTATACGTCATAACGTAATACTATACAACGTTATACGTCGTAACGTTGTACTATACAACGTTATATG
>NC_057779.1:17679407-17680451 GCF_014825855.1 Bombus pyrosoma
AACGTTATATAGTATTACGTTATAACATATAACGTTATGTAGCATTACGTTATAAAGTATAACGTTATGTAGCATTACGTTATAAAGTATAACGTTATGTAGCATTACCTAACATCGTATAACGTTATATACTATTACCTCATGTCGTATAACGTTATGTAGCATTGCGCTATAACGTATAACGTTATGTAGTATTACGCTATATCGTATAACGTTATGTAGCATTACGTTATATAGTATAACGTTATGCAGTATTGCGTTATAACGCATAACGTTATATAGTATTACGTTATATCATATAAGGTTATGTAGTATTGCGGTATAACGTATAACGTTATGTAGCATTACGTTTTAACGTTTAACGTAATACAGTATTACGTTATGTCGTATAACGATATATAGTATTACGATATAACATATAACGGTACGAAGTATTTCGTTATAACGCACAACGTTATATAGTATTACGGTATAACGTATAACGTTATGTAGCATTAAGTTATAACGTATAACGTTATGTAGCATTACGATAAAACGTATAACGTTATGTAGCATTACCTAATATCGTATAACGTTATATACTATTACCTCATGTCGTATAACGTTATGTAGCATTGCGCTATAACGTATAACGTTATGTAGTATTACGTTATATCGTATAACATTATGTAGGATTACGTTATAACGCATAACGTTATATAGTATTACGGTATAACGTATAACGTAATACAGCATTACGCTGTAACGTATAACGCTATGTAGCATTATGATAAAATGTATAACGTTATGTAGCATTACGTTATAACGTTTAACGTTTTATAGTGTTAAGTTATAACATATAACGGTATGTAGCATTACGTTATAACATATAACGTTATGTAGTATTTCGATATAACGTATAACGTTATGTAGCATTACGGTATAAGGTATAACATTATACAGTATTACGTTATATCGCATAACGTTATATAGAATTACGGTATAACGTATTACGTTATGTAGCATTACGTTATAACGTATAACATTATGTGGCATTACGATAAA
>NC_057779.1:17680951-17682149 GCF_014825855.1 Bombus pyrosoma
CGTTATACCTTATCACGTAATACTACAAAACGTTATACGTTATAACGTATTGCTATATGACGTTGTACGTTATATCCTAATACTACATTACGTTATACGTCATATCGTAATCCCACATAACGTTATACCTTTTAACGTAATACTATGTAATGTTATACGTCACATCGTAATACCACATAACGTTATACGTTATATCGTAATGCTATATGACGATATACGTTATATCCTAATACTACATTACGTTATACCTTATAACGTAATACTATATAATGTTATACGTCATATCGTAATACCAAACAACGTTATACGTTATATCGTAATACTATATAACGTTATACCTTATATAGTAAAACCACATAACGTAATACGTTATATCATAATACCACATAACGTTATACGTTATCTCGTAGCACCACATAACGATATACGTCATATCGTAATACCAAACAACGTTATACGTTATATCGTAATACCACATAACGTTATACGTTATATGGTATTGCTATATGACGATATACGTTATATCCTAATACCACATTAAGTTATACGTCATATCGTAATACCAAACAACGTTATACGTTATAACGCAATACTATATAACGTTATACGTTACCTCGTAGCGCCACATAACGATATACGTTATATCGTAATATCACATAACGTTATACGTCATATCGTAACACCTCATAACGTTATACGTTATATCGTATTGCTATATGACGATATACGTTATATCCTAATACTACATTACGTTATACCTTATAACGCAATACTATATAACGTTATACCTTATATCGTAATACCACATAACGTTATACGTCATATCGTAACACCTCATAACGTTATACGTTAGAGCGTAACACCTCATAACGTTATACGTTATGTCGTAGTACCACATAACGTTATACGTTATATCGTATTGCTATATGACGTTATACGTTATATCCTAATACTACATTACGATATACGTTATATCGTAATACCACATAACGTTATACCTTATATCGTAATACCACATAACGTTATACGTTATATGGTATTGCTATATGACGATATACGTTATATCCTAATACCACATTACGTTATACGTCATATCGTAATACCAAACAACGTTATACGTTATAACGCAATACTATATAACGTTATACGTTTTCTCGTAGCTCCACATAACGATATACGTTATATCGTAATACCACAT
>NC_057779.1:17682649-17683734 GCF_014825855.1 Bombus pyrosoma
AGCGTATAATGCTATATAGTATAACCTTATAATGAATAACGTTACATAGTATTACGATGTAACGTATAACGTTATGTAGCATTACGATATAACGTATAAGGTTATATGGTAATACGATATAACGTATAACGATATGTACTATTACGTTATAACGTATAACGTTATGTAGTATTACGATATAACGCATAACGTTATGTAGCATTACGTTAGAGCGTATAATGCTATGTAGTATAACCTTATAACGAATAACGTTACATAGTATTACGATGTAACGTATAACGTTATGTAGCATTACGATATAACGTTTAACGTTATTTAGTATTACATTATAACGTGTAACGTTATGTGGCATTACGTTATAGCGTATAGCGTTATGTAATATTACGACATATCGTATAACGTTATATGGTATTACGGTAAAACGTGTAATGGAATGAATCATTACGATATAACGTATAACTTTATGTAGCATCACGATATAACGTATAACGTTATGTAGCATTACGATATAGCGTATAACGATATGTAGTACTACGTTACAACGTACAACGTTATGGCGTATTACCATATAGCGTATAACGATATGTTGTATTACGATATAACGTATAACGTTATGTAGCATTACGTTAGAGCGTAGAATGCTATGTAGTATAACCTTATAACGAATAACGTTACATAGTATTACGATGTAACGTATAACGTTATGTAGCATTACGATATAACGTATAAGGTTATGTCGTATTACGATATAGCGTATAACGATATGTTGTATTACGATATAACGTATAACGTTATGTAGCTTTACGTTACAACGTATGACATTATATAGTATTACGATATAACGTATAACGTTATATAGCATTACGATATAACGTATAACGTTATATAGCATTACGATATAGCGTATAATGCTATGCAGTATAACCTTATAACGTATAACGTTACATAGTATTACGATGTAACGTATAACGTTATGTAGCATTACGATATAGCGTATAATGCTATGCAGTATAACCTTATAACGTATAACGTTACATAGTATTACGATGTAACGTATAACGTTATGTAGCATTACGATATAACGA
>NC_057779.1:17684234-17685628 GCF_014825855.1 Bombus pyrosoma
AACGTAATGCTACATAACGTTATACGTTATATCGTATTACTACATAACGTTATACGTTATATCGTAACAGTATATAACGTTACAAGTTATAACGTAATGCTACATAACGTTATACGTTACAACGTAATACTAAATCACTTTATACGTTATAACGTAATGCTACATTACGTTATATGTTCTATCGTAATACTACATAACGGTATACGTTATAACGTAATACTATATAACGTTATATGTTATAACGTAATACTATATAACGTTATACGTAATAACGTAATGCTACATAACGTCATACCTTATAACGTAATACTATATAACGCTATACGTTATAACGTAATGCCACATAACGTTATATGTTATATCGTAATACTACATAACCTTATACGTTATGTCGTAACAGTATATAACGTTATACGTTATAACGTAATAGTATATATCGTTATACGTTATAACGTAATGCTACATTACGTTATATGTTCTATCGTAATACTACATAACGTTATACTTTGTAACGTAATGCTACATATCGTTATACCTTATAACGTAATACTATGTAATGTTAAACGTTATAACGTAATACTATATAACGTTATACGTTATAACGTATAGCTACATAACGTTATACGTTATAACGTGATACTATGTAACGTTAAACGTTATATCGTAAAACTACATAACGTTATACGTTATAACGTAATGCTACATATCGTTATACCTTATAACGTAATACTATGTAACGTTAAACGTTATATCGTAATACTACATAACGTTATACGTTATAACGTAATGCTACGTAACGTTATACCTTATAACGTAATACTATGTAACGTTAAACGTTATATCGTAATACTACATAACGTTATACGTTATAACGTAATGCTACGTAACGTTATATGTTATATCGTAATACTACATAACGTTATATGTCATATCGTAACACTATATAACGTTATACGTTATAACATAATAGTATATAACGTTATACGTTATAACGTAATGCTACATTACGTTATATGTTCTATCGTAAAACTACATAGCGTTATACGTTATATCGTAATGCTACATATCGTTATACCTTATAACGTAATACTATGTAACGTTAAACGTTATACCGTAAAACAACATAACGTTATACGTTATGACGTAATGCTACATATCGTTATACCTTTTAACGTAATACTATGTAACGTTAACTGTTATATCGTAATACTACATAACGTTATACGTTATAACGTAATGCTACATAACGTTATATGTTTTATCGTAATACTACATAACGTTATACGTTATAACGTAATTCCATATAACGTTAAACGTTATAACGTAATGCTACAGAAATTATACGTTATAACGTAATGCTACATAACTATAAACGTTATATCGTAATACTACAT
>NC_057779.1:17686128-17687278 GCF_014825855.1 Bombus pyrosoma
ATACTTGATATCCTAATACCACATAACGTTATACGTTATATCGTAATACTCTATAACGCTATACCTTATATCGTAATACTACATAACGTTATACGTTATATCGTAATACCAAACAACGTTATACGTTATATCGCATTGCTATATGACGTTATACCTCATATCGTAATATCACATAACGTTATACGTTATAACGTAATACGACATAACGTTATACGTCATATCGTAACACCTCATAACGTTATACGTTATATCGTATTGCTATATGACGATATACGTTATATCCTAATACAACATTACATTATACCTTATAACGTAATACTATATAATGTTATACGTCATATCGTAATACCAGACAACGTTATACGTTATATCGTAACACTATATAACGTTATACCTTATATCGTAATACCACATAACGTTATACGTTATAACGCAATATGACATAACGTTATACGTTAGATCGCAATACCACATAACTTTTAACGTTATATCGTATTGCTATATGACGATATACGTTATATCCTAATACTACATTACGATATACGTCATATCGCAGTACTACATAACTTTATACGTTGTAACGTAGTACCACATAACGTTATACGTCATATCGCAGTACTACATAACGTTATACATTATAACGTAATACCACATAACGTTATACGTTAGATCGTAATACCACGTAACGTTATTCGTCATATCGTAACACCTCATAACGTTATACGTTATATCGTATTGCTATATGACGATATACGTATTATGCTAATACTAACTTACGTTATACCTTATAACGTAATACTATATAATGTTATACGTCATATCGTAATACCAAACAACGTTATACATTATATCGTAATACTATATAACGTTATACCTTATATCGTAGTACCACATAACGTTATACGTTATAACGTAATAATACATAACGTTATACGTTATAATGTAATCCCACATAACGTTATACGTTCTATCGTAATACCACATAACGTTATACGTTATATCGTATTGCTATATGACGATATACGTTATATGCTAATACTACATTACGTTATACCTTATAACGTAATACTACATAACTTTTTACGTTATAACGTAGTACCACATAACGTTATACGTCATATCGCGGTACTACATAACGTTATACATTATA
>NC_057779.1:17687778-17689125 GCF_014825855.1 Bombus pyrosoma
ATTTATACGTTATAAATTAATAGTACATAACGTTATAACTTGTAACGTAATACTACCTAACATTATACGTTATATCATCATGCTACATAACGTTATACGTTTTAACGTAATACTACATAACGATATACGTTATACCGTAATAATATATAACGTTATACGTTATAAGGTAATACTATATAACGTTATACGGTGTAACGTAGTACTTTAAAGCGTTGTACGCTGTAACGTAAGAGTATATAACGTTATTCGTTATAACGTAATACTATATAGCGTTATACGTTATAACGCAATACTACCTAACATTATACGTTATATCATTATACTACATAACGTTATACGTTATAACGTAACACTATATAACGTTCTACGTTATAACGTAGTACTATATAACTTTATACCTTATAACGATATGCTACATAACTTTATACGTTATAACGTAACACTACATAACGTTATACGTTATAACGTAACACTATATAACGTTCTACGTTATAACATAATACTACATAACGTTATACGCTATAACGTATCACTATATATCGTTATACGTTATAACGTAGTACTATATAACTTTATACCTTATAACGATATGCTACATAACTTTATACGTTATAACGTAATAACACATATCGTTATACGTTAAGGCGTAATACTATATAACGTTATACAGTGTAACCTAACACTATATAACATTATATGTTATAACGTAATACTAACTAACATTATACGATTTATCATTATACTACATAACGTTATACGTTATAACGTAATACTATATAACTTTATACCTTATAACGATATACTACATAACTTTATACGTTATAACGTAATAATACATAACGTTATACGTTATAGCGTAATACTACATAACTTTATACGTTATAACGTAACACTATATAACGTTCTACGTTATAACATATTACTACATAACGTTATACGTTATAACGTAGTACTACATAACGATATTCGTTGTAACGTAACACTATATAACGTTATACGATATAACGTAATACTACATAAAGTTATACGCTATAACGTATCACTATATATCGTTATACGTTATAACGTAGTACTATACAACTTTATACCTTATAACGATATGCTACATAACTTTATACGTTATAACGTAATACTACATAACGTTACAAGTTATAACGTAACACTATATAACGTTCTACGTTATAACATAATACTACATAACGTTATACGTTATAACGTATCACTATATAACATTATACGTTATAACGTAGTACTATACAACTTTATACCTTATAACGATATGCTACATAACTTTATACGTTATAACGTAATACTACATAACGTTATACGTTATAACGTAATAATATA
>NC_057779.1:17689625-17691468 GCF_014825855.1 Bombus pyrosoma
TATAACGTTATGTAGTATTACGTTTTAACGTATAACGTTATGTAGCAGTACGTTATAACGTATAACGTTATGTAGTATTACGATATAACGTATAACGTTATGTAGCATTACGTTACAACGTGTAACGTTATGTTGTATTACATTTTAACGTATAACGTTATGTAGCATTACGTTATAACGTATAACGTTATATGGAATGACGTTATAATGTATAACGTTATATAGTATTACGTTATAACGTATGACGTTATGTAGTATTACGTTATATCGTATATCGCTATGTAGTATTACGATATGACGTATAACGTTATGTACTATTACGTTATAACGTATAACGTTATGTAGCATTACGTTATAACGTATAACGTTACATACTATTACGTTATAACGTATAACGTTATATACTGTTACGATATATCGTATATCGCTATGTAGTATTACGATATATAGTATAACGTTATTTAGTATTACGTTATAACGTATAAGGTAGTATTACGTTATAACGTATAACGTTATGTAGTATTACGTTATATCGTATATCGCTATGTAGTATTACGATATAACGTATAACGTTATGTAGTATTACGTTATAACATATAACGTTATGTAGCGTTACGCTATAACGTTTAACGTTATATGGAATTACGATATAACGTACAATGTTATGTAGTATTACATTTTAACGTATAACGTTATGTAGCATTACGTTATAACGTATAACGTTATATGGAATGACGTTATAATGTATAACGTTATATAGTATTACGTTATAACGTATGACGTTATGTAGTATTACGTTATATCGTATATCGCTATGTAGTATTACGATATAACGTATAACGTTATATAGTATTACGTTATAACGTATAAGGTGATGTAGTATTAGGTTATAACGTATAACGTTATCTGGCATTACGCTATAACGTATAACGTTATATACTGTTACGATATAACGTATAACGTTATATACTATTACTCCATAACGTCTAACGTTACGTAGTATTACGTTATAACGTATAACGTTACATACTATTACGTTTATAACGAATAACGTTATATGGAATGACGTTATAACGTATGACGTTATGAAGTTTTACGTTATAACATATAACGTTATATAGTATTACGCTGTAACGTATAACGTTATGTAGTATTACGTTATAACGTATAACACTGTGTAGTTTTACGATATAACGTATAACGTTATGTAGAATTACGATCTAACATATAACGTTATGTTGCGTTACGTTATAACGTATAACGTTATGTAGTATTACGTTATAACGTATAACGCTGTGTAGTTTTACGATATAACGTATAACGTTATGTAGAATTACGATCTAACATATAACGTTATGTAGCGTTACGTTATAACGTATAACGTTATGTAGTATTACGTTTTAACGTATAACGTTATGGAGTATTACGATATAACATATAACGTTATGTCGCGTTACGTTATAACGTATAACGTTATATGGAATTACGATATAACGTACAACGTTATGTAGTATTATCTTATAACGTATAACGTTATATACTGTTACGATATAACGTATAACGTTATATACTGTGACGATATATCGTATAACGTTATGTAGTATTACGTTAAAACGTATAACGTTATGTAGCATTACGTTATAACGTATATCGCTATGTAGTATTACGATATAACGTATAACGTTATATAGTATTACGTTATAACGTATAAGGTGATGTAGTATTACGTTATAACGTAAAGCGTTATGTAGTTTTACGATATAACGTATAACGTTATGTAGCATTACGTTATAACGTATAACGTTATGTAGTATTACGTTTTAACGTATAACGTTATGTAGCA
>NC_057779.1:17691968-17693693 GCF_014825855.1 Bombus pyrosoma
TAACGTTATACGTTATAACGTAATACTACATAACGCCATACGTTATAACATATATCTACATAATGTTATACGTTATAACGTAATGCTACATAACGTTATACGCTATAACGTAATACTACATGACGTTATTCGTTACATCGTAATATTACATAACGTTATACGTTATAACGTAATACTACATAACGTTATACGTTATATCGTAATACTACATAACGTTATACGTCATATCGTAATACTACATACCGCCATACGTTATAACATATATCTACATAACGTTATACGTTATAACGTAATGCTACCTAACGTTATACGCTATAACGTAATACTACATGACGTTATACGTTATATCGTAATATGACATAACGTTATACGTTATAACGTAATACTATATAACGTTATACGTTATAAAATAATGCTACATAACGTTATACGTTATATCGTAATACTACATAACGTTATACGTTACAGCGTAATATGACATAACGTTATACGTTTAAACGTAATAATACGTAACATTATACGTTATAACGTAATACTACATAACGTTATACGTTATATCGTAAGACTACATCTCGTTATATGTTATAACGTAATACTACATAACGTTATACGTTGTATCGTAATACTACATATCGTTATATGTTATAACATAATACTACATAACGTTATACGTTGTATCGTAACACTATATAACGTTATACGTTATATCGTAATACTATTTATCGTTGTATGTTATAACGTAATACTACATAACGCCATACGATATAACATATATCTACATAAAGTTATACGTTATAACGTAATGCTAGATGTCGTTATACGTTATAACGTAATACTATATATCGTTATACGTTTTAACGTAATACTACATTACGTTATACGTTATATCGTAATACTACATAACGCCATACGTTATAACATAGATCTACATAACGTTATACGTTCTAACGCAATGTTACATAACGATATATGTTATATCGTAATACCACATAACGTTATATGCTATAACATATATCTACATAACGTTATACGTTATAACGTAATGCTACATGACGTTATACGTTATAACATATATCTACAGAGCGATATACGTTATAACGTAAAGCTACATAACGTTATACGCTATAACGTAATACTACATAACGCCGTACGTTATAACATATATCTACATAACGTTATACTTTATAACGTAATGCTACATAACGTTGTACGTTATAACGTAATACTATGTAACGTTATACGTTATAACGTAGTGCTACATAACGTTATACGTTATAACATATATCTACATAGCGTTATACGTTATAACGTAATGCTACATAACGTTATACGTTACATCCTAATACCATATAACGTTATACGTTATAACGTAACACCATATAACGTTATACGTTATATCGTAATACTACATAACGCCGTACGTTATAACATATATCTACATAACGTTATACGGTATAACATAATGTTAAATAACGTTATATGTTATATCGTAATACTACATAACGCCATACGTTACAACCTATATCTACATAACGTTATACGTTATAGCGTAATGATACATAATGTTATACGTTATAACATATATCTACTTAACGTTATACGTTATAACGTGATGCTACATAACGTTTTACGTTATAACATATATATACATAACGTTATACGTTATAACGCAATGCTACATAACGTTATACGTTACATCCCAATACCATATAACGTTATACGTTA
>NC_057779.1:17694193-17695302 GCF_014825855.1 Bombus pyrosoma
TAGTATTACGTTATAACGTATAACGTTATATGGTATTACGATATAGCGTATAACGATATGTAGTAATTCGTTACAACGTATAACGTTATGTAGTATTACGATATGACGTATAACCTTATAAGGTAATATGATATAACGTATAACGATATGTAGTATTACGATATAACGTATAACGTTATGTAGCATTACGATATAACGTATAACGTTATGTGGTGTTACTTTGTAACGTATAACATTATATGGTATTACGATATAACGTAGAACGGTATGTAGTATTACGATATAACGTATAACGTTATATGGTATTACGATATAACGTATAACGATACGTAGTATTACGATACAACGAATAACATTATGTAGCATTACGATATAACGTATAACGTTATATTTTACTACGACATAACGTATAACGATATGTAGTGTTACGTTATGACGTTTAACGTTATATAGTATTACGATATAACGTATAACGTTATATGGTACTACGATATAACGTATAACCATATGTAGTACTACGTTATGACGTATAACGATATATGGTATTACGATATAACGTATAACGTTATATGGTTTTACGATATAACGTATAACGTTATATGGTACTACGATATAACGTATAACGATATGAACTGTTACGTTATAACGTATAACGTTATGTAGCATTACGATATAACGTATAACGTTATGTAGCATTACGATATAACGTATAACGTTATGTAGTATTACGTTATAACGTATAACGTTATATGGTATTACGATATAGCGTATAACGATATGTAGTAATTCGTTACAACGTATAACGTTATGTAGGATTACGATATGACGTATAACCTTATAAGGTAATATGATATAACGTATAACGATATGTAGTATTACGATATAACGTATAACGTTATGTAGCATTACCATATAACGTATAACGTTATGTGGTATTACTTTGTAACGTATAACATTATATGGTATTACGATATAACGTACAACGGTATGTAGTATTACGATATAACGTATAACGTTATATGGTATTACGATATAACGTATAACGATACGTTGTATTACGATACAACGTATAACATTATGTAGCATTACGATATAACGTATAACGTTAT
>NC_057779.1:17695802-17696926 GCF_014825855.1 Bombus pyrosoma
TTATACGTTATAACGTATTACCATATATCGTTATACGTTATAACGTAACACTACATAACGTTATACGTTATATCGTAATGCTACATAACGTTATACATTAATCCGTAATATTACATAACGTTAAACGTCATAACGTATTACCATATAACGTTATACGTTATAACGTAATGCTATATAATATTAAACGTTATATCGTAATTTTACATATCGATACACGTTATATCTTAATACTACATAACGGTATATGACAAAACGTGTTACCACATAACGATATACGTTATAACGCAATACTGCATAACGTTATACGTTATAACGTAATGCTATATAACGTTATACGTTATATCGTAATGCTACATAACGTTACACGTTACACCTTAATACTACATAACGATATATGTCATAACATATTACCATATAACGTTATACGTTATAACGCAAAACTGCATAACGTTGTACGTTATAATCTGCTACCATAAAACGTTATACGTTAGAACGTAATACTACATAACGTTATACGTTATAACATATTACCATATATCGTTATACGTTATAACGTAACACTACATAACGTTATACGTTATGACGTAATGCTATATATATTTATACGTTATATCGTAATGCTACATGACGTTATACGTTACAGCGTAATACTACATAACGTTATACGTTATAACGTA
Organism: Bombus pyrosoma; assembly: GCF_014825855.1. Lineage (NCBI taxonomy): Eukaryota > Metazoa > Arthropoda > Insecta > Hymenoptera > Apidae > Bombus > Bombus pyrosoma. The sequence goes on from NC_057779.1 coordinate 17,696,480, forward strand.
TTACCATATATCGTTATACGTTATAACGTAACACTACATAACCTTATACGTCATAACGTATTACTATATAACGTTATACGTTATAACGTAATGCTATATAACTTTATACATTATAACGTTATGCTACATAACGTTATACGTTATACCGTAATACTACATATCGTTATACGTCATAATGTTTTACCATATAACGTTATACGTTATATCGTAATGCTACATGACGTTATACGTTATAACGTTATGCTACTTATCGATACACGTTATATCTTAATACTACATAACGATATATGTCATAACGTATTACCATATTTCGTTATACGTTATAACGTAATGCTATATAACGTTATACGTTATAATCTGCTACCATATAACGTTATACGTTATAACGTAATGCTATATAACGTAATACGTTATATCGCAATGCTACATAACGTTATACGTTATACC
>NC_057779.1:17697426-17698426 GCF_014825855.1 Bombus pyrosoma
GTTATACGCTATATGGTAATACTACATAGCGTCATACGTTATAACGTAGTGCTACATAACGTTGTACGTCATGTCGTAAAGCTGCGTAACGATATACGTTATAACGTAATACTACTTAACGTTATACGTTATATCGTAATACTACATAACGTTATACGTTATAACGTATCACCATATAACGTTATACGTTACTACGAAAAACTACATAGCGTTATACGTTATAACGTTATACTACATAACGTCATACGTTATGTCGTAAAGCTGCATAACGTTATACGTTATAACGTAATACTACATAACGTTATACGTTATATCGTAATACTACATAACGTTATACGTTACAACGTAATACTACACAACGTTATACGTTACAATGTAATACTACATAACGTTATACGTTATATCGCAATACTACATAACGTTATGCGATATATCGTAATACTACATAACGGTAAACGATATATCTTAATACTACATAACGTTATACGTTATATCGTCAAGCTACATAACGTTATGCGTTATATCGTAATGCTACATAACGTTATACGTTATAACGTAAAGCTACATAACGTTATACGTTAGAAGGTAGTGCTACATAACGTTATCCGTTATAACGTAATACTACATAACGTTATTCATTATATCGTAATGCTACATAACGTTATACGTTATATCGTAAAGCTACATAACGTTATGCGTTATATCGTAATGCTACATAACGTTATACGTTATAACATAAAGCTACATAACGTTATACGTTATAACGTAATGCTACATAACGTTATACGTTAGAAGGTAATGCTACATAACGTCATACGTTATATCGTATCACCATATAACGTTATACGTTACTACGAAATACTACATAGCGTTATACGTTATAACGTTATACTACATATGGTTATACGTTATATCGTAATGCTACATAACGTTATACGTTATATCGTAATGCTACTTAACGTTACACGTTATAACGTAAAGCAACATAACGATATACGGT
>NC_057779.1:17698926-17700303 GCF_014825855.1 Bombus pyrosoma
TGTATTGTTACGTTACAAAGTACAACGTTATATAGTATTACGTTACAACGTATAACGTTATATAGTATTACGCTTTAACGTATAACGTTATGTATTATTACGTTATAACGTATAATATTATGTAGTATTACGTAATAACGTATAACGTTATGTAGTATTACGTTATGACGTATAACGTTATATAGTGTTACGTTATAACGTATAACGTTATGTAGTATTACTTTATAACGTATAACGTTATATAGTATTACCTTATAAAGTATAACGTTGTATAGTATTACGTTATAACGTGTAACGTTATGTAATATTACGTTATAACCTACAAGGTTATGTAATATTACGTTATAACGTACAACGTTATGTATTGTTACGTTACAACGTATAACGTTCTGTAGTATTACGTTATAACGTATAACGTTATGTAATATTACGTTAAAACTTATATCGTTATGTAGTATTACGTTATAACGTACAACGTTATGAAGTATTACGTTATGACGTATAACGTTATGTATTGTTACGTTACAACGTATAACGTTATATAGTGTTACGTTATAACGCTTAACGTTATGTAGTATTACGTTATAACGTATAACGTTATATAGTGTTACGTTATAACGCTTAACGTTTTGTAGTATTACGTTATAACGTATAACGTTATATAGTATTACCTTATAACGTATAACGTTATATAGTATTACGTTATAACGTGTAACGTTATGTAATATTACGTTATATCTTACAACGTTATGTAATATTACGTTACAACTTATAACGTTATGTATAATTTCCTTATAACGTATAACGATATATAGTGATACGTTATAACGTATAACGTTATGTAATATTACGTTATAACTTATAACGTTATGTAATACTACGTTATAACGTATAACGTTATGTATTGTTACGTTACAACGTATAACGTTCTGTAGAATTACGTTATAACGTATAACGTTATGTAGTATTATGTTATAACGTACAACGTTATGTAATATTACGTTACAACTTATAACGTTATGTATAATTACCTTATAACGTATAACGATATATAGTGTTACGTTATAACGTATAACGTTATGTAGTATTACGTTATAACTTATAACGTTATGTAATACTACGTTATAACGTATAACGTTATGTATTGTTACGTTACAACGTATAACGTTCTGTAGTATTACGTTATAACTTATAACGTTATGTAATACTACGTTATAACGTATAACGTTATGTATTGTTACCTTATAACGTATAACGTTATATAGTATTACGTTATAACGTGTAACGTTATGTAATATTACGTTATAACTTACAACGTTATGTAATATTACGTTACAACTTATAGCGTTATGTATAATTACCTTATAACGTATAACG
>NC_057779.1:17700803-17701817 GCF_014825855.1 Bombus pyrosoma
TAAAGCCTAATTGTTAATTCTAAATCTTAGTTTAAAGTCTTAATTTTGAATCTTACTTTTATGTTGGACTGTTAATTTTAAACATTATAGTTAAGCTTTAATTCTATGTCGCGTCATTTGTTCGAAGCCTTAGTTTTAGTATATTTGTGGAGATCGAGTACGAAATACTATACTTTGTTACGACTATAAGATATCTTGTTTTATATTTTATTTGTAATTTTATACAAGATTTCAATTTCAATTCAAATCAGTACTATACTTTATCGATAATATCGCATATAACATAAAAATGGTTTGGGGGATCAAGTGACAGCCAAATGGTGGGACTCGGAAAATCATGGAATGTCATACATATTCCTGTATCTCGTCCAAGGTACCGGAGCGCCTTCTATACTGTGCCAACCATCTCCAACTTATCCCATTCTTAATCCCCCTTTATGAAATCGGAAATCAAGCGCATAACATGTATAATTTCGATTCATGAACGTTTTACAAACACGTAATAAAACAACATATATTGTAGAAAAACATACTATACATACAACACATATTATGACATAAACTGCAAAGATGTAAATCACAATACACAATGTTTTATCGAACGAAGGACAAAATAAGAATCCGTACCTGTAACAACGTAACGAATATTCTAACTAAGGATTATCATCGAGGTCTTACCGACTGCGGGTTCTTGGGAATAGATCCATTTAAACTTACCACTATATCTTAAACAATCGTATAACTCTCTATGAAACACTGTTTCGTATTTGCATCATTATTTTGCAGTTCCATTGCAATGGAAATGTAACATAAGGGATACTTGAAATATGAAATAAAAGTAGAATATAATTCATAAGGAATTATACTACCTACCAAATTATCCATTTTCTCTCTGTTTATGTACATTGCATTATTTTTTTTCTTTTTTTTTTCAATACCGCCTGCATCGCTGTACATGATACATTTATTAATTATGCGGCGAATAACATTGTTATAAAATAACAGAACACTGCA
>NC_057779.1:17702317-17703845 GCF_014825855.1 Bombus pyrosoma
AATACTATCTAACGTTATATGTTATAACGTAATACTACATAACGTTATATGTTATATCGTAATACTACATATCGTTATACGTTATAACGTAATTTCATATAACGTTATACGTTATAACGTAATACTATATAACGTTAAACGTTATAACGTAATAGTGTATAACGTTATACGTTTTAACGTAATACCATGTAACGTTATAAGTTATAAGGTAATAGTATATAACGTTGTACGTTATATAGTATTGCTACATAACGTTATACGTTATAACGCAATACTATATACCGTTATACGATATAACGTAATGCAGTGTAACGTTATACGTTATAAGTTAATGCCACATAAAGTTATACGTTATAACGTAATACTATATAACGTTATATGTGATATCGTAATAATACATTACGTTATACGTTAAAACGTATTACCATATAACGTTATACGTTATAACGTAATGCTACATAGCGTTATACGTTATATCGTAATACTACATAACGTTATACGTTATAACGTATAACCATATAGCGTTATACGTTATAACGTAATACAATATAACGTTACATGTGATATCGTAATACTACATTTTTTATACGTTAAAACGTATAACCATATAACGTTATACGTTATAACGTAATACTATATAACGTTATACGTTATATCGTAATACTACATTACGTTATACGTTAAAACGTAATACTATCTGACGTTATATGTTGTAACGTAATACTGCATAACGTTGTATGTTATATCGTAATACTACATAACATTATACGTTATAACGTAATTTCATATAACGTTATACTTTATAACGTAATACTATATAACGTTAAACGTTATAACGTAATAGTATATAACGTTATACGTTATAACGTAATAGCATGTAACGTTATACGTTATAAGGTAATAGCATGTAACGTTATACGTTATAAGGTAATAGTATATAACGTTGTACGTTATATAGTAATGCTACATAACGCTATACGATAAAACGTATTACCATATAACGTTATACGTTATAACGTAATGCTACATAACGTTATACGTTATATCGTAATACTACATAACGTTATACGTTATAACGTATAACCATATAACGTTATACGTTATAACGTAACAGTACATAACGTTATACGTTATAACGTAATACCATGTAACGTTATACGTTATAATGTAATACTATATAACGTTAAACGTTATATCGTAATACTACATAACGTTATACGTTATAACGTAATACTACATAATGTTATACGTTATAACGAAATACTACGTAACGTTATACGTTTTAGCGTAATGCTACATAAAGTTATATTTTATATCGTAATACTACAAAACTTCATACGCTATATCGTAATACCACAGAACGTTATACGTTATAACGTATTACCATATAACGTTATACCTTATAACGTAATACTACATAACGTTATACGTTATAACGTAATACTATATAACGTTAAACGTTATAACGTAATAGTATATAACGTTATACGTTATATCGTAATACCACATAACGTTATACGTTATAACG
>NC_057779.1:17704345-17705495 GCF_014825855.1 Bombus pyrosoma
GTATAACGTTATGTAGCATTACGATATAACGTATAACGTTATGTAGTATTACGTTATATCGTATATCGTTTTATGGTAATACGTTATAACGTATAACGTTATGTAGTATTACGATATTACGTATAACGTTATGTAGCTTTACGATATAACGTATAACGTTATGTAGTATTACGATATATCGTTTAAACTCATGTAGTATTACGATATATCGCATAACGTTATGTAGTATTGCGATATAACGTATGACGTTATGTATCATTACCTTATAACGCATAAGGTTCTGTAGCGTTACGATATAACGTATAACGTTATGTAGCATTACGATGTAACGTATAACGTTGTGTAGTACTACGTTATAACGTATAACGTGATATGGCAATACGTTATAACGTATAACCATATGTAGCATTACGTTATGACGTATAACGTTGTGTAGTATTGCGTTATAACGTATAACGTTATGTGGCTTTACGATATAACGTATAACGTTATGTAGCATTACGATATAATGTATAACGTTATGTAGTGTTACGCTATAACGTATAACGTTATGTAGCTTTACGTTATAACGTATAACGTTTTGTAGCATTACGATATAACGCATATCGTTATGTAGCTTTACGATATAACGTATAACGTTATGTAGTATTAAGATATATCGTTTAACGTTATGTAGTATTACGATATATCGCATAACGTTATGTAGTATTGCGATATAACGTATAACGTTATGTAGTATTACATTGTAACGTATAACGTTATGTAGCACTACGATATAACGTATAACCATATGTAGTATAACGTTATAACGTACAACGCTATGTAGTATTTCGTAGTAACGTATAACGTTATATGGTGATACGTTATAACGTATAACGTTATGTAGTATTACGATATAACGTATAACGTTATGTAGTATTACGTTATAACGTATAACGTTACGCAGCTTTTCGACATAACGTACAACGTTATGTAGCACTACGTTATAACGTATAACGTTATGTAGTATTACGTTATAACGTATAACGTTATGTAGCATTACGTTATAACGTATAACGTTATGTAGCATTACGTTGTAACGTATAACGTTGTGTAGTATTACGTTATAACGTATAACGTTATATGGCAATACGTTATAACGTATAACCAT